>NC_049205.1:37312892-37460392 GCF_013347855.1 Anguilla anguilla
CCGCCACCTCCACCGAGGGCGCGGGCGTCCCCCTCTTCCCCTGCGCTCCTGCCCCGCCCCTGCGGCCCCCGCCGCCCCCCGACACCGCCCCAGAGGACGGGGAGATCGTCACAGACGCCGACCTGCCCCCACTCACAGGTACGCACGGAGACAGCCAATCACCACCCTCCTCCCACACACAGGGCGGACCTGTCACCAGGATTCCATTCTGCACTCCATTATAGCCAAGGATGTCTTCCACGCTCCCCACCGCAGTCCCTACAGTTGCCCCTCCAGGGTTCACTTGTAAATTCGAGGGCATTCTGTGTGAGGATCACCATTGTATGTCATCACAAATGAGCTTCGGCTGCTGTCTCAGTCCACTCTCTGTGATCCTGATGTGCGGTCTCTTTTTCAACTCTGTCCCCCCCCCGCCCCCGTCACCGTGCTGGTCAAGCGCCCGGATCCACTCCAGACAGCGGCTACTCCGAGGCCCCGCCCACGGCGCCGGCCGAGGGCTCGTACGAGGAGGACTGGGAAGTCTTTGACCCGTGAGTTGAAGTGCCGACGCTCACAGACGGGGCGCTCGCACGCACCAGCCCCTCGCTCCCTCCCTCCCTCCCTCCCTCACTCACTCCGTACACAGTACCCGGGGCCGCCAGCGCTGCTCTGACCTGGGGGTGCGCCGTCTCTCTCTCTCTCTCTGCAGGTACTTCTTCATCAAGCACGTGCCCCCGCTCACGGAGGAGCAGCTGACCCGCAAGCCGGCGCTCCCGCTCAAGACGCGCAGCACGCCCGAGTTCTCGCTCGTCCTGGACCTGGTGAGCCGGCGGCGCCCCTCGGACCTGTCTCGCCCCGAGATTGCACCCATGCGTTTGCTGCGCTTACAAAGTTTCCCTCACAAACACACCCCCCACCCCTCCCGACACCAGCACTGGAATAGTACACTTTGAATCGTACATAGTACAACGAATCCAAGCGCTAATACTCTACTTTAGGGGTGCAAAACATGATTTTCACTTAATTACAGAAGAAACTCATAATAAAAATGGGGCACAAGTTTTTTTAAATTTGCTTTTAGCTGACAATTTGGTTCCTTAAATTGAGGCCTATATGCTAAATGGGGATAAGATGGAGATCCTGGTATAGAGATGTGTCTGGGGACGGGATATTCCAATATCTATTTACCACTGACTTAATTTTTTTCCCCTAAAAGTATGTGTTGAAAGAGTTCCTCATTCTGAGATAATCACTGTTGACTCCCTTTAAGTACTGTAATCAGTCATCAGGGTATTTATGAGCCCTGAAGCACTGCAGTAAGGCTTCATTAAGTTTTAAGTTAAAACTGCGTTCCTTCTGTATGTGGAAAATGCCCCTAGGACAATGAGCACATTCAGAAATGCATGGTTTACGGAGAAACAGTCTCTTTATTTCCCTTGTTTATAACAGCCCTTCCACACACAGACTTCTGTGGATCTCTTGTCTTTTTTGTGTTGCATACTCGTGTTGCTTTGGGAAATGGTCGATGAATGATGTTGAGATCATTGGCATACGTGCAGATTCACGTCAATGGCTGCCTTTTCTCACCACCCACTGAATGATTGTTCCTGCCTTGCTTCTCCCTCCAGGATGAAACGTTGGTACACTGTAGCTTGAATGAACTGGAAGATGCAGCACTTACCTTCCCCGTCCTCTTTCAAGACGTCATATACCAGGTACCACCTGCTGATTCCTTGCTATGATTCAGTTATGAAATATCGATGTATCCTTTTAAAGACCCTGTGCAACTTGTAACCAAATTAAAGAAAACAGGAAATGGAAGATTTATTCATTTCAGATTTAGGAGATGATCTTCATCCTGAAAGCAAGAAAATTGTTATGCTAGCTGCTACAGAGGGATTTGCTATTGGCCATTCTGAGACCATGTTTCCGTAGTAATATTTAACAATTAAGCAACGTGACCATTAGTGGCCATACAATCAAGAAGTGAATACCCATTCAAAATGGACACTCAGACCTACAGCTTTCATTTTTACATCTGAAGGAAATTATTTTTCTGATTATGACTTAGTAGAAAAAAGATAAGCGTGCATCTTTATTTTGCTGCATAACAAATGCTTTAAAATCAAGAAAAGTGAGTGTACAGGCTCTTAAAGAATATTATTTTATAATGCTTACTTTGGACAAAATTTACCTTTTCTGGTTTACATGCCATTGGTGGTTTTGTGATCATTTTAATACACTTATTTTGTACTGGATAGCAAATTCCTATAGACCAGTGGTTCCCAACCTCGGGCCTGGGGTCCCTGTGTGTATGCTGGTTTTCATTCCAACCGTACACAGAATTTTAAACCTCTGATCATTTTTCTTAATTAGGTTCCTTTCATGTTTAGAGGGATTAGTTAGCCTCTTAAGCCACATTATGCCAGAAATAGCTATACATGCCACAACAAATAAAAATATCATGTTTGCATTTTTTCTTATTGCACTTAATTGCAAACAGTTGTTTAAAGAGGTAACACAAATTTTTTAACTGATCAAATTAAAGACTAACATGAATCAATAGGCTCCTAATTAGCTTGTGGAACACATGATTGTTCATAATTTTTTTCTTTAACTTAATAAAATGCAGGTTTGACTTGTTATCATTTGATCTGTCTTTGAATTCATCATTATCTACCAAAGGGTTAGTTTTAGTAACCTTGTGTCCACACTTTAACCAGTTAGAAGCCTATTGATCCAGCACAGTCTTGGAGCAGTTGAATAGTTTTGTTGACTCATGAAGTTCTGCATGGCATACATGGCTATTTCAGACATTTTGTGGCTTAAGAGGCTAAATAATCTCTCTGAACATGAGAAGCACCTAATTGAAAAATTAACAGCTTGTTAAAATTCTGAGATTGCAACTCTGGTCAGAACAAAAACCAGCATACACAGGGGGTCCAAGGGATGGGAACCGCTTGCTATAGACCACAGATGTCAAACTCCAGTCCTGGAGGGCCGCGGTGTCTGCTGGTTTTTCTGGTTGTTCTCAGCACCAGTGTTTTATTGATTGGCTGAGGAATCCACACACCTTCTTCCCAAGGCCGTAACTGGCAGCTGATTGAAAGAAAACCCCGAAAATGCACAGATACTGCGACCCCTTGCGATTCAGTTTGGCGCCCCTGCTGTAGACCCGTAATATAATGACATCACAAGTTATGCATGCTTCCATCTGCTTGTGTGTTAAATAGCCACTGCATTACAACATGTATTTGGTATTGGGCGATGGCGTCAAACTGAGAGTGTTACTGTTGGGTCTTTGTTTTAGGCTGGGCTTTAAGATAATAAAAGTTTGGGAAACCTCTCTAGTCTCGTACTGTTATATGGGAGCATAGTCACCACTAGAGGGTGCAAATGGTCTTCATTCTGAAGCTGGCTTGTGAGAACATTGGTGAGCCACAGTGTGTACATATGGGCACAATATACTTCTTTTTCTTTTAGATTTGCTTTCATTTTAAGATGAGGGTTTTTTTTTTCCTCTACGTGTGTCTCATGATTAAAATGAATATAGTAAATGTATTGGCTGATATGCACAGAAACCTGTATTATTTATAGATAAATGCAAATGCTTGTGAAAGATGAACAAATTCCATTAGTCGCAGCCAATTTAATACATGTGTAATGCATATGTGTTTGTTAAAATGCACACATGTTGTGCTGGCTGGGGCTGGAAGCCTTGCTGGATGCATAGTTGGCCCGACCATAGCTCAGGGAACAGAGGGGGTTCCAGTCAGTCTCGCAACAAGCAGAATTCTCGCCAATTGGCCGCCCAGGGTTGGCCAAGCTTACACCTGAAGTGTCCTCTTCTGACTCGACGTCGTTGTGAGCTGCCGGCTAAAAACGGTTATAACAACATTCTCAGGTGGTGGCTCACACCGTGGAAAGAAGCAGTGGCTTGTCTCTCAAATTGAGATTGGAGATTGCAGCGATGAGTGTGAACATATTGGGAGAGAACAGGTGTAAAATACACACTCACGCACACCAGTGTGTGCGAGTGCAGGGGAAATTACATGCTTCTGCTCTTGTCTCCAGGTGTATGTCCGGTTGAGGCCGTTCTTCAGAGAGTTCCTGGAGCGCATGTCTCAAATATATGAGGTAGGACACTTTGTGTTCTCCGGCATCTGCCTGTGTTTGTTACTAGTTGCACACGCACACATGAATCCCTTCCACCCTCCTCTCCCCTCACGAAGGACCCGTTGGCATTTTGAGACCCTTTCATATTTCCTCAGATCATCCTCTTCACTGCCTCCAAGAAAGTGTATGCGGACAAACTTCTCAACATCCTGGATCCCAAGAAACAGTTGGTTAGGTTAGTTCCATGAACTTTACTTGCATTACTTGACTCGCTTTGTAATATTTGCTACATCTCAATCTGTGTCTTTAAGTTGCAGTTGCAGCGCTGTTGGAATGTACCTAAATTTACCTGCCACTTCTTCCTCTGACCGATTCTTAACTGTCTGGGCGCATTACATTCTCAGGAAACCGGCGTATAAAGACCATTTGATTTTTCCACCCATCCCTGTAACCCACTACCTTGACAATCTGACATCGGTCACATTCACAGGCCTTAACTTTAACCCCGGCGCGTAACCGGACCCCCCGTCCTGCGCCGGCATGTATATAGTGTTCATTATGGGGATACAGTTACAGAAGCGTGGGTTGGTTGGGGAGCTGCGCGTTAAGCTCATGAGGCGTTCAGGTGTCAAACCTTTGGTGGTTGTCCTGCATTATTGATCAGCGCCTCGATCGGGCATTGATTTCTGTTCCCTTCTCGAATGTGATTGCAGGCACAGGTTATTCCGAGAGCACTGCGTCTGCGTGCAAGGAAACTACATCAAGGACCTGAACATTCTGGGGAGGGATCTGTCCAAGACCATAATTATCGACAATTCACCGCAAGCCTTCGCCTATCAGGTGAGGCCTTCAGCTGTATTCCTATATTTGCCACTCTAGGCCAGGGGCCCGAACCCTGGTGTACCACGGGCCATGAGTTTGGTCTTAACTGGTATTTCCTGGTTTTTGGCCGATGAAAATCCATGAAATTTAAAGCGAGCCTTTTAAAGAATTTTGTATTTATTTATATACACTGAAGCCTAAATAATGGCTCTGACCATATCAAGTATGCATTTCAAAATAACGTTCTCAAAAAGCACCTCAGTTTGTCATTATTATCGCCCAAAATGAGCAGACTTGGTAAGTTCAGTAGACTTGATGCTACGATTTCTATAAGATGAGAAGCACACTTGTTTCCCACTTCTAATATGAATCTCAAGCAGCGCTAAAACTTAACATTTGAGCCAGCAGCTGCCCAATTCCAGGCCTTGAAGTAACACCACAAATGGGAGGACCTGGCTTTAACAGGTGGTTGCTTGACTGTCATTGCCCCACCTAATGTGTGCAGAAGCAAATTTTATTTTATTTATTTTTTAAAACCCAGTTCATCCTGCTGTACAAGGTATATATATATTTGTATCTTTCTTCTTTAATAATTTTCTGTTTTCAAATAGTTTTCAGTGCAAAAATACACGATTATGTTGCTACATCGTGTCCATAATGGACAGGGCTGGAATTTTAATAATTTGTCAGACAAACTGAAATCCTTCCAGACACATTCTGTTTGCCCACAAAAATGAATGAATAAATAAATAAAAATAATCACAGAGTGAACTCTGACCACAGGGTCTGTTGGCTTTGTTGTCACTTGGCACTGAACTGGACAAGCGGTTTATTACACAGTTCAGTCACCTCATCTAGTTTGGTGAAAGATGAAAACTAACCCAGCAGAACCCTATCCTGTGGTGATCCCTGATATATGTATTGGGTGCCTACATATTTATACCACCACCTTCATCATAATCGTCACTGTGAACCTTTAATAACAAAGCACTGCGCTCCTCCCTGCTCCCGGCAGCTTTCCAATGGGATTCCTATCGAGAGCTGGTTCATGGATAAGAACGACAGCGAGCTGCTGAAGCTGGTTCCGTTCCTGGAGAAGCTGGTTGAGCTGGTACACACGCTTACTATTTCCACCCCTTGTCCTGAGAGCACCTCGTCTGCCTGATTTCCTGCTTTACATGGCTGCCTGTCCATGACTGGACTTCATATCCGCTCTCTGTGTTATACACCCGCATGTTTACACAGGCGCGAACGTAGCCAGTTAAGGTGCCGAAGAAAAATAAATCCAGGGAAAGTGATTTATTTGGCATTTGTGGCGTAAGTCAGCCATGTGAAGGCCATCAAAAAAAAAAATTCATAAAACTTTTCAGAGAAACGTATATTTACTGTTTCTTTCTTTCAGTTTTCAGACTTAAAAGTGAACCGTGTTTAGCTGTTGAGTCCCTAAGAAGGGGAGGGAGCAACACTGGTGAAACTATTGATTTTATTTTAATTTTTTTGAGGCGCAAAACTAAAAATTGCTAGCAGTGTGTTAAAAAAAATCTAAGCACTAACGGCACTGTGCTTAGACAATGCTGCTGATTGACACAGAGATAAAGTACAGGTGCGAGTCATGCGATTGCTTTCAACTGTACAAGCAATCTTCAGCCTTTGCACCTCAAAAAGACCGTCATGAAGCTGAAGTTGCTCTCTCTTACGCTTTCTCTCCCTTGTTGAACACCTCTCATCTTTCCTAGGACGTTATTGTTTTTAAATAATGCTTTCCCCCTTTCCCTCCCCCTTCCGCACCGCGGCCCGCCAGAACGAGGACGTGCGGCCCCACGTACGAGAGCGGTTTCGCCTGCACGACCTGCTGCCCCCGGACTGAGAGGAGCGCACCCAGCCTACCCAGACAAAACAGAAAACAAAAATGGACAAAACAAATAACTCATGGACATGTAAAAACAAACAAACAAAAAAAAAAAAAACTCTTTGGAATACAACTAAAACAATGCCAGTACTGTTGAAACTGCAACTTTTTATGACCCACGTTGCTTTTAAAACTATTGTTGAAGAAGAAGAAGAAGAAGAAGAAAGAAATGACATCAACAGCAGGAAGTTCTCAAAGTGACTTTGCTGAATATAGAATTTATAAATACAAATCTATCTCTTCTCTCTATATGAATATATATATATATAATTATACTCGTGTAATTGTAGGCAAGACCAGGAAGGGATACTTTGTTGGACTGGCTCGTTTCTTTCCCCATCCCCCTGGAGCGGTTTCTCTCTGATTTGCTGCAGTGGCGTCTGGGAGGCATTGTGTGAGCGGCTGGGATTCTCCTCCTGTTTGAACCGAGAGCTTGGCTCTGCGCAGACGGCTGCCCGCGCTCCGTACGGTGCTCCAGTTAGGCTGTTGACACAGGTTGACGGCAGACACTTCATTTCAACAGGAATGGCCAGTAAAACAAACTGTGTACATATGCTTTTTTTTCCCCCCCGCCTTCTCCTTCATCAGGTTTTTAAAACTTTATACTTTTAGCCGAAGATGATTTCATTATGCATTCCCTTTATAGTTTAGGTGCTTTTTTGTAGTTTTAGCTTTTTTGTTTTTAAAAGTTTTTATCATATGTTGAATGGCTGTTTTTCCTGCTTTGTCTGCTGGTATAATGTACATTTGTTTTTTACGGGAAAAATGTAGTTGTTGGTCGGTTCATTAAAGATGCATTTATATAGTTTCTGTAAAATATTTCACTGTAGTTTTGAAACGGATATGACAAATGGGGGGAGATGAATTGTACTCTTGGATAGGTTTGTGGCCTTGTGTAGAATGGCATACCATGGCCCTTTAAACCATAGTGATGGCTTGTCTGTTCTGCCCTCTGTCAGTTTGTACACCAACTGCTAGTATTTTATGGTTAGTTTTGTTTAGTGTCAATGCCATTTTTTTTCTCTCAATTTTTTGACAAGCCAATGTTTTTGTGCGCATTCTTTTTATCAAAGTGGCTGTATAAACTGAACAATTTCCCCCCTCCCAAATGTATTAAAAACATTTTAATTCTTGTGTGCCGTTTGGACACTGCCTTGTTAATCAAGCCAGTTTTATAAACTGTCCCCTTGAGGGGAAATTATATATGTGTATATATATATATATATATATATATATATACTTTTTTTCTCGCTAAATGGTTAAGGAAGAAATGTGTGCCATCACAATGGATGAGTGATTGTGTCCGATGTCTTGAGTTATTTGGAGAAAGAATTGCAGGTAAATAGGCTAATGTTGCTGGCCTGTTCCCACACCCCTGTAGGCGAATTGAGGGCTGACTGCTAAATTTCTGTTTGTAGCACCAGCACCCCCAGATACAGGCTTCATCACTGTGGTTTAACCCTCTACCCAGTACATTTTTTGTCATGCCTTGATTTAAATGCAGTTTTTGTTTTTTGTTTTTTGTTTTTGTGGAGAGTTTACTGTTGTATATGAAATTAGGAAATTCTTGGGAGAAGAGCAGCGAAGTAACCATTTTACATTGTCATTTTTTCCTCCTTATTTCTCACTGTCATTTGTTGTATCTTGATTGTTGCCAAGTGGCTTCAGGATCATAAAGGATGTTATGTGTAAAACACAAGTGAACAAACATCTTTATCTCCCATTGCCTGTTTTGACTGCATTTTCATGATTACTTGGCCTAGATAGTTTAGAGTTTCTCTTCACTTTCTTCGTTTCCTCTGGTGTATCAGAAGTATGCCTTCCTGAAGTAACCCAGTGCTTGTGCCAGTAGAATGTATTGTAAGTTTCTTTAACTTAGTTTCTGTTAGTAAAAGAAAATTAGTCATGCGATTTAGTGCGCAACTTAATGATTCGTTTCTTTTGCGTGGTCCCGTATGACACTTAATTATTTGAACATCTTATGTTCCGTTCAGGAGATATGTTGGAAAACAAATCCCTTTAACCTACCATATTAGCTCAAACACTGTTCAGGATCAAGTTCCTCCTTTGAGGGCCTAGATTTGAGTAACCAGAGAGGTCATGTATTAGACCAGTGTTCAGTTCACAGCTCAGTCAGGCTCAAGTGGGGCAACACTTCCCTGCCTGAAATGAATTTAGCCTGTCTGTGTGTGCGTGCGTGTGTGTCTGCCTGCCTGCCTGCCTGCGTGCGTGCGTGCGCGCGCATGCTCTGTGCTTGCATGCGCGTGCATGCTGTTCCTCTCTCTCCCTCTGTGAACCTTCAGCTGCACCACTCCCTACGTAGTTCCTTGTGTCACCTCTGTTGGGTTGAAATGACAATCAAAAGCCCGAGTGGTTTGGGCTGAATCCTCTCCAGGCCCATCCTTGACATCTGAGGGGCGTGGAGTGGGGAGTAAACTTCTGCTGTGAGCAGTGCCATCGGCAGAGAAGAGCAATAACCATTCTTTTCCAGTTTCACAAAATCGGCGCTAAGTGCGCGAACTCTCCTTTTACCCTTGAGTTGTACATGCCCATTTGTGTTCTCGTGTTCATTTGTATTTCAAAAGCAATCCATAACTCTTTCTTTGAATTGTTCTTTATACAAAATATGTAGTTCCTTCATCACCTTTTTTCCAGCCCTGCATAGAATATTTCGAAATGCTTATATCAGTAAATGCAAATGGGAATATGGTGTGTGTCTCTTGCTATGTCATGGTAATATCATTGATATCACTGCATTAGTGGTGATATAACTGTCAATTTGTGGTTATTGATTATTGCTTATGAAGGTGTTATGTACTTTGTAAGAAGATGTACTGCCATTTTGGAATGGCCATTCATAGAAAGTTACTAAGAAATCTTAAGTTGTATAGCTCCAGGTTGAGTTGATAATGGAAATGGACCCATGGTGATAGAGGAACATAAACAAAGGGTACTCATTGGTGAATACTTTGTGAGAACTACTGACATCTTTAAGAGGCTGGGCGGAGTGCATTCACACAGTATGAGCAGACATTCATCACACCGTTATTTGGGGAGGGGCGGGTCAAGTGTTCCTAATCAGTGGTAATAATGCATTTAAAGTGTGTTTTAAATTAACTCACAAGAACTCCATATGTTTAAATGACCCCCCATGGCATTTTCCTCTGGACAGATGAACAGAAGGACACGCCTTATGTGGTTCTTGGCACTTTGATAGAAATTGGGTTGGCTCATAATTATGATTGTTAAACAGCAGTGCAGTGATTTTATGG
Source organism: Anguilla anguilla (assembly GCF_013347855.1). NCBI lineage: Eukaryota > Metazoa > Chordata > Actinopteri > Anguilliformes > Anguillidae > Anguilla > Anguilla anguilla. Next base: position 37,322,991 of record NC_049205.1, read on the forward strand.
GAAAAGGTGTACGGGGTGTTGCAGTAGACTGTTAATTTTAACGTGTTGTACCAGTTTTATTGTACAGTGTTTTTGTACATAAACTAAATGAAGCTTCATCAGAAAAAAAATTCTTTCAAAGAAAATCTTTTTCAGAGAAATGTAAAGTTTTGCATTTTTGGTTTCAAGCATGTTATGTCTATTTTGTGTATTAATGAAGATTTTAAGGTTACACCAGGTTGTTTTTCTTACTACATTGCCTGTGTATGTAGGTCTGATTTAGTATACAGTGTTACTGCTTTTTATTAGCATTGTAGACAATAAGCCTGTTTTGTATTGAAAAATAATTTGACCATGGCAGTTTTTTCTGCATAAAATTGTAAGAGGCATTTTTAGGATCCTCAAACTTCAGTTAATGAAACATGAACTCACTTGTTTTAACCGTCTTTGATGTGAATGCTGTCATTTTAAAATGCAAATCATGATATTTGAAAACTTCCCCCTCCCTTCCCCATGGCACTTGATGCTTGGTGTCATTGCATAGGTCTACTTGAGCAGTTCCTTTAATTATGCGTAGTTTATACAGTTGGATATTTTCAATGAGGAGATGAGAGAGAGAGTGGTTTGTTGGGGAGCAGTGGTTCCCCAAACTTGGCTTGGACCTGCTGAGTCCAGGATGGGGTTATGGTGGATCGTGACACAAGTGAAAAGTAGCATATCGTATCACTTCCCGATGACATTCACACCATTCAACTTCCAACAGTCCAATGGGCTTACAGCCCTTTCAACGTTGTTTTGTTGTATTTATTGTAAGATTTAGTGTTCTTTTGTAATACTCTAGAGGATCAGATGGGATAAAGGAGAAGGAGGGTAGTCACTGGAGAAGGGTCGCTCTGAGGTAATCACACCTTGCTTCCTCGTGATATGATCGAGTGCATTTTTGAGAGCTCTTGGTTTCATGTTGATGCTAAAGGCTAACGTTTCTTCATTGCCTTTCCTCAGGTGGCTCTCAACGTGCAAGCCATTTACAATATTTTGGGGGCAGGTTTCGTTCTTGCATTGAATTAAGTGAGGACAGTGGGACAGCCAACGTTCCCACACACATTCTTCGCATGCACCATTATTTTTGGATAAGTGTGTTTTAGTTTTTTTCTCTGGGTTGGTCCAGTTTTATATGCAGTGAAAGGTACTTGAGAGAGAAGTTCTTGATGACCTGCCAGCTTTACAGTGGTTGGTAGGCATATAGGGGCAAATTTGGGGATTTATTATTATTATTATTGTTATTATTATTACATAAACAGAAAATACATTACTATTATTAACGCAAGAAAATACATTTCAAGTAACTAAAAAAGATGCAAATACAAAAAAAGCTGTCTGGACCAATCAAAAACATGCAGTAGCTTACAACAATCGTGAAATGTCCCTTTTAAAGAAGGTAGGGGTTGTGGTGAAGGGTCATTTTATTGTTTGATGGACAATCTTTATTATTTAAATTGACCGTGTCAGGTCTTTCATCTGAGCTGTGCAACTAAATAATAGGGGGAAACTATTGATTGTGGTGCTTTTAAGTCGCCGGCCAATTTGTATATGCATAGTTAGGCCTACTTATATTTTTAAACAAATGCATGTAGCATTGTCTGAGCAAACATATAAACCTGTTTTGTGGAGCATTGCATTGTCCCAGTTTTGACGGTGTAGATATGGTAACGGATTTAATATTTATCACGTAATTTCTACTGTAACTTTTACATGACTGCAAACATATCTATAACGACCCAATAGTCTACGACGCCTTCAAAGAGGTGCCGAGGTGAGAATTCGTCGTGGTCTAGAACAATTCTCTGGCAATCGAGAAGTAGGGCCGTTATAAAGTATCTAGGTATCTAAAATTCGTTTAGGAAAACTGTAATTATGCAGGTTAGGCTATCTGCAATTGATTGATAGCAATCAAAAAAGTTTCAGTGACCAGTTGTGGCACAATGTAATGGCCTACTGAAAATCATTTGTCAATTTAGGCCCAATTAATTAGGGAACAATGTACTTTGAACGAGTAGGCCTATATACTGCAGTTTAGCTGTTTTATACATAGGCTATTTTCTATGCTTAACAGTCGAACGCCAGCTCCACCTGGCTCAAGTCAGCGTTTCGGCACAACCTTCCACCCTTGGAATGTTTCTAACGCGTCCTCTTTCACGAGCTAAGGGGTGTATATTACTGACAATGCACTGAGACCGGGGATTCAACACGACGTATTAATTTTTCATGGGAGTCGGCTGTTTGTCGGGTGAAATCCGTTCTGTGTTTTTCACAGCTTCGACCATTCGCACCTCTTTTCTTCTGGCGTTTTAATTAGGTTAGTACTGCTGTGCGATAGAGTTGCAGGTGGATACCAAAGCCTGTATGCGGCCATACAGGTTGAAATGCGCTCATTGTTTGAGGCAGTAGCAGTGGAAAAGCCCTATTTCAGAGGAGTCAGTCTTTCGGGCTTTTGAGAGTGGGACAGTCGCTGGCCAACATAGCGTGGCCAAATTGCTCAGGGATGGTAAACAGTCATGGAAAACTTTGGTCTTTTATTTTTCAGTTGCAAATTTCGTGGAAATTATTAAATGTTCAAAGTGTTAGCCTGCTGGTCAGACAATCTAAATAAGGAACTAGCCCTTTTGTCTAATACTAACCAACACCGGACATTAGCCTACTATTTCGATGAAGCTTGTGTGGAGAACATCCATGAACAGGTAGCCTACGAATAAAACATTCAGTTTAAGGAAGAATCTGAAGTTCTCGTTGAAGAATGCAAAAAAATATACATTTAATTATTTTTGTGCTAAGCACGCTTTTTGGTAAGTATATTTGTGGAAGTGCATTTCCCATAATTGAGTCATAGTTTTGTGTCGGCTAGTAGATTATTTTATGTTGCTGACAGATTATTCTTTTTTTTAAATTTTTTTTTTTACACGTAGTCGGACTTTATGCGTTATTGCAATGTTTTTAGATGCGATCCCAACTAATTCACTGCCTTCTGTCAGGACTTGCTTTCAGTCAATCCAAGGACTCCGTACTTTCCAGAAGCTCCAGAGCTGTTTCCATTAAGAGGACAAACGCGGGCGCCGTGGAGAGTGAGGTTGAAAAAACCACCGGGGACATGACGGAGGAAAATCAGTCACTCCCTGCTGAAGACAGGGCGACAAATTCCCGTGCAAGAAGTAGGACTGTGCTGGATCCCGACCACCAAGAACAGGCAACGGCCAGAGCGGGTCAACTAACGGAAGGCAGTGGGATGTCCGTTTACTACAATGTCTTGAACACACTATATGCCGTTTACCGACCACTTCTGACAAGGAGATTTATGGATGAACTTCCTAAGGCAGTTGTTTGTATTCTGACTGGAAAAGTCGACTGTGGGCTGGAAGCGGAGATTACAAAGAGCATATCCACTCAAATAGACAAGCCTTTGCGGTCTCTCATCACGTCTATGAAATCAATGACATGCCAGAATCTGGCAGCCAACAGCAGGAGTTCTCAGGCTACAAACTTTTTAAATTTCTGGCTGGATGAATCCACGCTGGCGCAAATAGCATCCATTCAGGACTTGTTGCTGTCCACTCTGATCCACCTGCCTCAGTCCTACTCCGAGTATCTTGTGACTGCTTGGCGTGTCTTCAGCGATGCAACTTTACCGCCTGTGGTGAAATACATTTCTGATTTCGTGGTGACAATTCTGAAAACACCTATTGATTACTTGAGAATTGGATTACAATTCGGTATCGAAATCCCTGTTTTAAATCAAAGTGAGCAATGTCAACAAGGTTTGTACTGACGCCAGCCCTCCACGCACATAAATGGCCACAGCCTAGTTCTAATTTCCAAATCACACCGGTTAACTGTATTTTACTGCCATTATGTTTTCTTCAATATAGGCTACTGTCTGATTCATATAAACAAAATGAATCAAGCGTTACATCTGTATGACAAAAAGCGACTTATTAGGCTGTTTTGTTTCCTACTTTTTTCATACGCAGGTGGTCTAAAGCAGCTGATTATGTGGTAAGCTTTGTGAAACCGTGTGAAACATTTACTGAGTGACGCATGCACATGTGATACGGTTACAAATTGTGACACCCTGAAAGCAATATAGTAATATAATGTCTCTGTTAAATGTTTAATTTGATTCATTAGAGGTGCATGAAACATATTCCGGATGCCCACAACCGTTTGACATGGGATTCTATAACAGTAGTATGCATATAATTTATGTTCTAAAAGGTAATTAATAAGAGACTGTGAGCTATACTACTTGATTTTATATTTACATATAAATGATAAAAGATAAACACAAACCTTTTTTTTCTTTAAAATGGAATGGGCATTATGTCTATTTGAATTCTGTTATGAAATGGGAAAACATTTTTTTGAAAATGCATTTTGAAATATTGACTGGTAGGAACGACATGTGACAGAAAGCACATAGATTGTAGTCTTTTTCCAGTCATTGCATGACTAAATAGAATCTTTTGTTTTATTCAGGGGCATGACTCACAATGTGAGTTGGTCATTTGGGAGTGCAATGCTGGACGTTTTCCTGGCCCCTGAGCCCCCACCATGTAGCTACTTGAACCCAGACTGCCAAACTATCCAGTATGCCCGCTCCCTGGTACAAGCCGACGATGGGTCCCCACCCCTGCTGAGCTGTGAGCACCGCCCCCTCGCTAGCCTCAACAACACACTCTGCGCTAACGTGCTCCGCTCTGGCCCTGGGGACTCGCCCATGCTCTACTCCCTCTGCCAGGCCCTGAGCTCTCTCACCCCCTCTCAGCTGCAACTGGTGTGGACAAACGGGTGTGGAACCGTCGGCTCCATCTTGGCGCCCCTCCTGGACAGTTCTAGCTGCGATGGGAGCCCCCACCCGGCATCACGGGTCTCCAGGTCCACCCTCAGCCTCAGGGATCTCATGTGCATCTACTCCAACTGGACTGGGGTGGTCCAGCCTGACCCAACTTCGGTGGCCTTCTGTGCTGACAACGACCGGGACAGTTTCCTCCTGGCAGTGTGTGGCAACATCGAGCTGATTCACCTGCTGGCCATCGACCCTGCAAACAGCTGGTTGTGGGGGTTCTGCGCCAACTTCTCAGGGGACCACATGGCGACACAGCAGTGCTCCTATGAGACCTGGTGGGTACAGATGGTGGATGCCTCTGTCCTGTCACTCTGCTGGGAGCAGGACAGGGAGAGGATGGAGTACCTTCTCTGTAACGACCTTAATTTCTTCATGCTCATGCTGAATGACCCGCAGAACTCTTGGCTCTTGCCAAACTGCACCGGCCTTGAACCTCCCACAGAGGTGAACATGAATGCCCACATCGGTGACCTCTGCGTCTACTCAGAGTGGCACAACCCCGCGTTCATCGCTTCAGAAGTGCTGACGGTGTGCGTCCAGTACGACGAGCATGGATTCTTGCGGCAAGTTTGTGCAAATTCGACATTCCTTAACGCCTTGCTGCTGAACCAGATGAACGATTGGGTGGGAGACTACTGCACCCTCTCCCTGAGCACCCCACCCACTGACCCACCCTCTTCCTTTAGCATACCCAATTGGTGTAACTATCACCAGTGGCCAGGGCAGGTAGTGGACCCTTCCGTGGTTGGGTTCTGCTGGCAGTATGATCAAGTTGCCTTCCACAGGAACGTGTGCTGCAACATGCCGCTGTTCGAGAAGCTCACCCTGGACTCGCAGAACGAGTGGCTGATGGTGGTGTGTGGCGACAGGGAGACGCTGGACAGGCTGCCCGAGGTGTGTCGCTACGGCGACTGGAGCCGCCCCACCATCGTGGACATGACCGACCTGGCATTCTGCGCTGAGCTGGACCCCAAGAATTTCACTCTTCTGGTGTGCGCCAATGAGACAGTGCTCCAGAACCTTCTGGCAAACCTGGACAACACCTGGCTGCTGCAGTACTGCTCCAATCACTCTGTCCCAGGGGGTAGTGGGGGCGGAGGCGGGGGCAATGGAGCTGGAGGTGGCGGTGATGGAGGCGGGGGTCTGATTGGGTTTAAGCCAGCAGATCAGTGCCAGTACAGTAGCTGGGCGGTGGCGCTCCCGGGTGCCTCCCTCCTGGCGCTCTGCTGGGACTATGACCAGGCCAACTTTGTGTCCAGAATCTGCTCTGACTCCACCCTCCTGGCCCTGCTAACTCGGGAGCCCTCCAGCACATGGGTGGGCACGCTTTGCAACATGTATACCAACGTCACCACCCCCAAAGTGAACACGACAGGTAACGACAGCACCAGTGGTAACGGCAACGGCGGGAACAGCGCTGGCGGCGACGGCGGGAATGGCGACGCCCACAATAACAGCACAGACCCTCTCCCCTGCCCGGCCCGGGACCTTGTCCGGCGGCTGAACTGGACGTGCAGCACGGACCTGAGCGCGGCCTGCCGCCCGGGGGCCAGCCGTCTGGTTGGCCTGCAGCTGCTGATGCGCTGTGGCGCGGAGGCGCTGAGGCCCCGGGTGGGCGGCCTGCTGTCTGACCAGATGGCCTCCGTGGTGGACCAGGCGGCCAACGTGGCGGTGGTGCTGCTCGTGGCCCTGGAAGAGAGCCGCATGACCTCGCTGCGCATCACCGAGAACATCCGCCTGAGCATCCTGGACTCCGTCATGCTGTACCTGGAGCAGGAGGCCAACTTCGCCAACAAGAGGGTGCTGCTGCAGTGCTTCGGGGTAACACATCCCAGGGGTGTGCCTCTGGGCTATTTTTATTGACACCCAAGAGTAGAATGGAATAAAATAGAAAACTTAATTAGGCTGAAAACAGCAATTTCTCATGCACTTAGGAACTCAGGCAAGGGTGGTCTGAATGAGGCGATTGATGCCTCCTTGTGTACCTCTTTTATTAGGTTCTGTTTCTTTCTGACTAGCTAGCTGGATAAATACATAAATTTAACTGGAACAGTAAAAATGTATAATTCATTAACTTAAGGACTGAATATTAAGAGGGTTCAGACTGTACTATGGGATTGTGGGATATAGGATATATGCACTTACTTGCAGTGACTTTTTTACTACACACCTCTGGGTATGAATTAATTGACACAGTAGGCATAAATATTTTAGAGAAGCCCAGCAATATTAACCTGTTTTTTTTGTTTTTTTACCTTTTGGAATCTCTGTTTTTAGGTTTATGGGCTATAATTGTGCCATAATCAACTAAGAATGTCAGTTTGCCACATACATAATTAATAGCATACATTACTCATGGTCCGCAGATAGAGAACGGATAATATTTGCTTTTAGGAATGATTTGCCATTGATAAATTTATCATTGATACTGGACATTTCAGAATCCCTTCCTCTGGAAATTTTAATGGAGAATCTTTTGCTTTGATGATGTCTTTGATACTCATTAATGCTGCTTTTTAATGTGTATTAACGTATGCAATGTGTATTAACGTATGCAGTCTGTTTTTGTGTGCCTATATATGCGTTTTTGTCTATTTGTAAATGTGTGTGTGTGTGTGTGTGTGCGTGCAGAAAGTGCTGACCAGCCTGACGCAGACGGGGAGAGATGTGACCAGTGACAGCTTCTTCCTTATCAAGGTCAGAGGGTCGAGACTGAGCATCTTAGACCTTACCGAGACACTGCCTTTGGGTGTATGTGTGATGGTTGAAATGTTTCTCTTCCTTATCGTATGTTTTGTTTTTTGGTTAGCAGGCTAGCTCCTATCTTGTACAATCCTACTTTTTACTTTCTGGCCTCTCTTGATGATAAAATGATCAAAAAAATGGAAAGAAATGAAATCCAGCATCTACCTGGCTGACGTCTGTCGTATTATTAACGTGCAGGAGTACTTCCGGATCCCCCTTGCCAATCTGAGGGCAGTCCTGAGTGCAGTGGACATCACCACCATCAGACAGATCATGCAGTACTACAGCAGGAATCTAGAGACTCTACAGGTGAGCTGATTGCCTCATCTCAGAACCATCTCACGTGTCTCTGGATCAGGGGTGGACAACCCTGGTCTTGGAGGCCCACCGGGTCTGTTGGTTTGACATCACTTAGCACTTAAATGATCAAGTAAAGCAGTTTATTGTTACCTTGCCTCACCTGGTTCCCTAGTTCTAAAAATGAAAGCTAAAATCAGTTGACACTGTGGTTCCTAAGAGGTAGGCTAGGCTCCCCTGCAACAGATTCACAACATAAGAAGTGAGCATGCCGATGAGGAATGTTGCCTACTTTTAAATAATTATTGGAACTCTTCATCAATTTGTCTGCAGCTTACGGAAGAATACCGGCGCACCATGGTGTCTGTGCTCTTTGGGACCCATCTGTCCAGGGATGGGACCCTTTTCCCTCTCCTGGCCCCTCTGTTGGCCCTGCTCCCACCTAACGACATCCTGTCCCTGCCCAACCTGCAGAGCTCTGCTATTGCGTAAGAAATGTAACCTCCAATAGGGGTCTGGCTTGCATACGGTCATCATGATTGGATTACAGCATCCATGTGCCACAGACGTCACTGTAAAATTGGTCACTAGCTGTTCTGTGCTGGTATGCCTTGGGAGATTGTGTTAAGCACGCTTGAAGTCCCTAACACAGTGCCCTGGACCAGCTCCAGCTTTTCCTAGACTTTAATTCAAATTTCAAATGTTGTGATATATGCGTTGACACATTTAGACGTATTTGAACACAACTATTGATATTCTGTCGAGTGTAATAGTGTTCTGAGACACCAAGCAACTTTCTGTAAAACAGATCGTATTTTATTATCTATTGTAATCTATGGAATGAGCAGATGTTCAAATTCGCAGATTAGTTTTGTCTGGATTAGTATGTATCAGGGCTTTAAAGTAAGATGAGCTCTCTAGGTTGCATGAAATTAAACAAATCTGCATGGACACTGTGCAGAATTGATTGCCTGGATATCAATGCTTTCCCCTGCTCTCAAGTTACAGGTTTAGTTCTCTCAGGTTCACGTTGGTTAAGGTGTACCACTCAATTTAAGAGGTCTTGGATAGCAACCAAGCTAGCATGCAATGTTATGGAAACTTTTTTTAACATTGTAGTGCGGTTGCTATGCATAGAGCATTTCATTCTAGTGAATTTGTCAGGTCCCAAAAAGTTTGCTATAGCATTTTAGTGAAACATAATATATTTTATATAGTTGAAATAATATTATAGGTCAGCTGAGAGGTGTCATAAAAGGGTTGAGAACAAGAGGGATGTTTGTGATTTTCACTGTTCCCTCCCCTTCCTTCTTTCGGCGACAGATTAAGCACCATTGACTCCAGCATCGTCCAGCTCTCCCCCGAGCAGCGGCAAGCCTTTGGGAAGTGGTTCGGCAGATCCATCGGTGCCCAGAACGTGACTGCAGCGGGCCCTTCCTTCATCAGGGACACTGGGAACCTGATAGCCTACCTGCCGTTTCGCAGCTTCCAGCACCTCTCACCTGCTCAGGTATCAGAAACCAGACACCCTTTGACTGGCCGAGGAGAAAAGGCTGGACTTGTCCGTAGTCAGAATGCCTCTGTTGTGATAGCCGTGCCCTTTACTCGCGCTCAATAAATAAACAGGCAGACGCATGAATTAAGAAAGGATGTGTGAAGGGAGGCACTGCTCTCATCTGTCATCTATTATCTGTCGAGAGTTGTGAGGAATCTGGCATTCATTGTATGCGGAGTTAAAATGTGAACATGATAGCCTTCTATTACGATGGAGTGTGTACACTGAAGGGAAGAGATCCGTCTGTGACTATTCTATTATAAGCATGCAGTTACCGTGACTACTCTAAAAGGCATCATCGTAGTTTCCGTTGAGATCCATGCCTGTTTGTGTTTTTTTTTTCATATGCATTGGTTGGCAGGACTTTATTAGCTTTACTTGAGTAAAATGCACTTGTACATTTTGCTTTCCCTTTTATGGGTAATTCATAAAATGTAATGATGGTAATAATCCCACCTGCTGTAGTTAAAGGCTGGGTGGATACTGGAGAAATTTTATGCATCAGTGAGAACATTCATGGGTATAACTAGGTCTGGTTAAAGTGTGGTTAATAGATTGCAGTGTGCAGTCCAATTTTGAATCACATTTCTATTGCTCAAAAATATTTGCAAATATGGACACGTGGAGCACGTGTTTAAAATTACAGGCTCTACTCTGTCTCCCACCACTATCCCTGAAAACTTCACTGAGAAAAAACATTAACTCAAAATTCAGAATTGGAAATGACAAATCTGTTATTTGGTCTCAAAATTGCCTTTGAAGTACATTTTTGTTACTCGCATTTTTTAAATTCTAGTCTGTGTTCATAAACAGAGAAATGCATTATTGGCTCTGAAGTGAAGGAGTGTGGACTGTTCTTATCCAGGGGTGTGGTTTTTATTGTTGTTGAACTGCATTAACCTCTTGAGCAGAAATGTTTTTAAACGATTTAAATTTTTTTTACTTAACATACATGTGTCTTGGATGATAACAGAATTTTGCAGCCACCAATCAACTGAATTCCCTGATTTCAAATCATCAGTAACTGTTTGGGACACCTCTAAACACTGTGAACGGCCTGTTTGAGAATTCAGTGGTCACGTTCTTTGCTGCGTTCTGTAAACACAGATGTTGCGAGGCCTGTTTTATGATGACATTGGGTGATGACCCAGAGTTGAACCACAAAGAATAATTACTCCTGTTTCTTTCAGCCAACCACGTTTCATTGTCTGACATTTTTATTGTTTATTGATCATAATATTTAGAGAAAGTGGTTAATTTGAATGTAAAGTCGAAAACAAGATGTCGCGCTTTAGTTAGCTTGCTCACCCATGAGTAAATTAAAAGAGAAATTTCTCCTTGGGTTTTTTAATATTATTAGCCTGTGTGATTAACAAAAATTTAATTTGATCAGAATGGCAAAACATTATTTGTGGCTTATTTTTCCCCGCTAATCCTGCTTTTTCATCCTGCTTTTGTTACAGGTGTCATAACTAAAAAAATATGACAGACATACATTTATTTTGCTATTATTTTGTTATTGAGTTGGGATATTATGGCAAAATAGATATTTTTGTCAGAACACAAGTGAATTATCCCCCACAGTCTTGTAATACAAGAAAAAAAATAATGTATAGTTATTAGACTTTTACTTCGATTTTATAATTTTGAGTTCAGATTATGCCATCTAACATTCATTAGTTCAGCAAACTCACATTTCATTGTTAGAAAAACTTCTATGTGAAGCTCAAAACTAAAATGTGTACAAAAAGACACATCATTTTTGCAAGACACAGACATCTCACTACCAACCTTTAAGAATCACAGAACTGTATGTATATGCTGTCGAATAGTTTGCACAGTGTAAATAAGTGAGAAATGGACAGTGACCAATGTAAAATGTCTGCACATGTGTGTGTGTGTCTGTGTGTGTGTGCGTGCACGCATGTGTTGCTGTGTCCTTGCTCACAGTTGCTGGATGGACTGGATGTCCTGCTGAGAAACAAGCTGAGCCCTACTCAGGGGCAGTTTGTGGCCCAGACCTTAGTGGGGACTTACAGGAATCTAACAGCAGACTTCTTTACGCGGTTAGTATCCACGCACTAAATGTTAAATAGGTGGCAGTGTAATGGTCAGGAAGCTTGTCTTGTAACCTGAAGGACAGGTTTGCTTCCTAGGTAGGGCACTGCTGTTGTATCCTTGAGCAAGGTACTTAACCTGAATTGCTTTAGTAAAATATCCAGCTGTTTAAATGGGTTTACTATGTAAAAAATGAGAAAATTGTGTAAGTTGCTGTGGGCAAGATCGTCTGGTTAATGCCTGCAATGGAATGGAATGTAATGTCTGCTTGGCCTCTTACTAAGTACTTATTAATAAAGTGTTCTTCTTCTTCTTTGATGATGATAATAATAATAATAATAATAATAATAAATACATTGTTCTCGTCCATCTCCATAGTTTGGGAAACTTGACGTGTCTGGCTAAGCCCAAGGACCTGCTAGCCCACGTAGACACGAGTACATTGGCAGCCATCCAGGCAAATGTTCAGAAGTGTGTCCATCAGGGGATGAAAGTCCCCAGTGAAATGGTGAGGCCTGTGCACTGGGATGGGCATTCCTAAAGTCACTCGTCATGATGGGTGCCATGGTCCTCAGACAAGGCGTGGGAAATGCTCATGGTTTTGCCTTTTGCAGTCATTTTAAGTCTGTCTGAAGATCCTCTCTATCCCTTTGTCTCACGCAGTAATATTGATGATGAAAGATGGTGGTGGATGATAAATCTAATGTTGTTGATGAGATCTGCCTTTATTGTCTTGAGTCATTTTTATTTTCTCTGACCATTTGACCACATACTGGTGAGCGCAACCATCCAAGCAGAAGGTAGGGTAAGAAGGCTCCTGTTATGTGTGTGTGCATCCCTCCCCAGATCTCCGGCTTATTCCTTAATGTGACAGAGCTGCAGAGCCCCTCCTCCCTCTCCTCTGAACGCATTTCCCAGCTGGGTGACTTCTTGCCCTTTTTGGGAGCGGACTTCCTGGGGCGGCTCTCCCCAGCACAGCTCCGCCCCGCACTGCCCGCCCTGGCGACGGTGCCCTTCACCCCGAACCAGGTACCGAACACTCATCAACAAATCGGTGAAACACAGTGAATGTGTATGCGTGTGTGCATCTGCGTGATTGTGTGTCTATATGTTTCTGTTTTGTTTTGTTCTATGGGGGGGTCATATGGGGCTGGGACGCGCTGTAGGAGGTGATTGGTTGGGGCGACATGTGGGAGGCAGGTCTCAGGGGATGCTGGGATACTTGATACTCCAGACAGGCAGCAGTAAGAGAGAAGCTGACGGCTGCAGGATACCCTTTGATTACAGAAGCATGACTGAACCTGATCTTAGGCCTGGGGATTAAACTAGGCACGCACACCTGCCATGGAAGATTATTACTTTTCTGTGGGGAAACTGGCATGTAATTAAATGAAAGGAAATGCTTTTTAGGCCACCTTCATTTCTGAATTCAGTCTATTCATTATTACGATACATGGCATCCATCTACCATATGCATGCCTACTTTAGACATGTGAAACAACATCTTCCTGAAAGAGTCATATTAAGACTCTTATGACTATTGATGAATATATGGCTGAATGATTGTGCAAAATTAACTTTCTGTTTATTCACAGGCCCAGGCAATCGTAGAAAAGGTGTTGCCAAACAGCAATGTGAGTGTTTGCAAGATCCTGGACGATACTCTGCTCTTTTCATGTCTCTGGGATTGTGAGATGTGTGTGTGTGTCTTAGTATTGAGGTGTTGGATGTTAAGGGTGTCTCAGTGGTGAAAGGGTGAATGTTGAAACTTGTTTTCGTGGTGAGATGATGAATGTATGAGTGTATCAGTGGTGAAAATGTAGTAAGTTTCAATTGCTCTCAGTACACAAAATTCTGAGAGTGGCAAATGAAGAATATATCTGATCTGGTTCCTGTGTCAAAAAAATACTTGCTTTTTTTAAAATTTGCATTTAGAAAGCAGAAACCTTTGTCTGCAAACACAATGATGCAATGCACTGTGGGATAGCTGGCTCTCGGTTTGACTTTTTGCTGGACACAGGGGTTGCTTTTTAGAAAAATTAATTCACATTCAGCTGGCTGCAAAATTTCAAGTGAAAGGTGTCCCTTGGAAACTTGTTTCAAACATGGCTTATTTCACGATGACCCAACACACGGTTATAGACAGAGGGGTGTAGTTCAGTATCAGTGGTGAATGTGACTCATTTCCATTTAATGTGCACATTTTTCAAGCGGTGGTGATAACAAAGGCGATTTATGTATCACATATTATGGATCTTGCAAAGCTGTAATTGCATATGCTACTTCCAGGGTCATACCAGGAATAATGAAATATTTTATTATGCCTGGTTCATACGCTGTTTGGTTGACCGGTCAGTCCATAATTCTGCGGTTCACATCTTTTGAGGTTCTGCTGCATGTCTTCTCTCCGAAGCGGTGAAAATTGATGTATGTCGTAGTGGCTAGGGGTTGAATGGAGAGTGTCTTGGCGGTGAGTTGATGGATGGTACTCATTTATCTCAGTGCATGGTAATGAACAGTGATGTATTAAACCAAGCCAACTGGCTCAGAGCATACAGCAGCCAGCAGCCAGCAGCCGGCAGCCAGCAGCAGGGTAATTCAGGGACAAAGGGCTTCACTGCTCTCTGCTGTATGAAGATTAATGTTCTCACCTTCCGCTGCACGACAGAGCAGAATGCCAAAACACAATGGAAGATTAGCATTATGCTTAATGAAGGTGCTAATGTTTCAGCAGCTAAACATTCATTAGTGTTTGAAAGAGTATTGGTGTTATACAGTATATATTGTATATCATCACTTACTGTAGATGATATATAATCTTTTTAATGATGAAAAAGGAAAGTGGCAGATGTCTTTCTGTCCTTTCTCTCAATTCCCTTCTGGTCCTGTTCCCCTCTTTATCTCCCTTTTACTCCTTTTTACTCTCTTGGGCTTCTCCCTCTCTTCGTCCCATGGCTCCGCCCCATGTCCCCTCCCTCAGTTGGCGCTGCCGGGGCAGCTGCTGCAGCTGGGGACCCTGGTGAGCGGGGTGAAGGTGGAGACCCTGTGGACGCTGACCTCCGACACCCTGCTCGCCGCCCTGCCCAACATGGCCCTGCATTCCCCGGGCCTGAGCCCTCCGCAGGCCAACGCCATCACCACCAAGCTATGGGTAAGGTACGGGGGAACCGCCCCCGTTCTACACCCACTCACCCCGCGACCACTGCAAACCCACCCCCCCCCCCCTTCACTGTGCGGCATACCTTACAAATCACCACCCGTAAACAGCAGCAGACCTGAACATCAGGAGGTGTGGTATTTGTACCATGTGATGGGCATTAACCCGTTAACGCCCAGATTTTTTTCCCAGAGATGTCTTTTTAAAGCATCTGTAGTCATCCAAAAAATATTCACAGATGGAAAAAGAGCGGTAGAGACTTTGGCAACTTTAGTTGCCCGCGGGCTTAAACGGGTTAGTAAGTTTCACGCTGATGTTAAATGCAGTTACAGTGACAGTAAGTATAGGAACCCTACATACGTTGTAACGGAAAACCTGGGACAGAAGAAAACGGCACAAATTAAACGCAGATGTCCACGGTAACCTGACCTCAGCAGCCCCTCTCTGCTCTGTGGGGAGATGTCTAAGACTAATGAACTTTGTGCGTGTGCGTGATAAATGGATGGGAAAGAATACTGTGTTGAGGCTAAAGCCTGTGATCTCAGGTGGACGTTGCTCAGAAGCGTCTGGCCTCGACGTGCACCCTGTCGGGATTAAAGGCGGGCTTGGGCCCGAGCCAGCTGGAGCTGCGTGGCTCTGGGCCTGTGCCAGGGACTTCACTGGCACAGGGGACGCAGGCCGGTGCTGTGAACGCAGCACCTGTTTCTGCGTACACGTTCATACTAGTCTCTGTAACTGAAATGCTTTATCTTCAGTTGTGATGTCCATTTGTGGAGACATCCTGGGGAATTAAAGCTCATGGGGAGTATGCCAGGGATGTGATTAGGTGTCCAGATGTTGATAGCCTGTTTTTATCGAATTTTGACCAGGACATTAGATTTAATGCCCCTGTTGTTTAGAAAAGTTTCCATGTAATCTGTAAGTTTTCTGTAATGGCCATAGTTCATTGCACACTAAGGTACTTTAGAGGTGAGGGTTTGGACACAATAGTTAGTCATTTCATCTATAAACAATGTGTGTCAATGATGAATCTGTGCTGCACGTCTACTGTTCATCTGTTTCTAGCTACATGTGTGTAATTTGTCTGTTTTGCAAGGCGTGTCTGTAATCTTCATCTGTATTAAATGGTGTGTCTAATTCATTTTTACAAGGCATGTGTCTGTCTGCCTGTCTGTAAGTAGCCTGGGAGGGGACAGAGTGTTTGGTAGCTCCTGATGGCCAGTCCTTACACTAGCGCTGTGCGTCTATAATGCGTCTGTAATGCGTCTGTGCCCAGGGCTCGGAGGAGGTGACTAAGTGGCTGGACGAGGTGGAGCCGCTGCTCCCCAGCACCCCCCTGCGGAGCGTGCAGCTCCGAGCCCCCCGCCTGCTGACCAACACCACCTCAGTGCGCACGCGCGCCTGGAACACGCAGCAGGTACCGTCCACCTGCCCCCCGCTAATCCCCCCGTCTCGCGCCACGACAGCCAGCCGAGCCGGCCACTTCCCTGCACCCCCAGCACGACCCCGCACTCACCCACCCACCCATGCAGCTGCTTCTGCGCTGTCGCATTAATCATTGCTGTAGTGCAGTAATCCTCAACTCTGGTCCTGAAGAGCCATCGGGTTCCTTTAGGTTTTACCTTCAGATCCTCCAGTTGTGACCCAAAAAAAAAACAAATAGATTGAGTTCACTGTCTAACTGCTGTAGGCAATTATTAAGGGCAGAAAAAAGCCAACAGACCCTGTGGCTCTCTAGGACCAGGGATGAGGACCACTGTTACTGTGTCTTTAATTTGTATTTTGGTTACCTCAAAGTCTATGGTAACCACAGTATTTTCAATTTGTTCTGAAGCAAATGTTTTAGGTGTTCTTCTGCTTGAGCTGTCAGTAAATGCATATTTCAGTCAGAGTACACTCCTACCTAACTTTTAATCAGATTTTCTTCACTTTGTGAATCTTTTTCACTTCTTAATTAGATTATGGATCAACTGGGAAATGAAAGAAGTCATATTTTTATTATCAGTAGCCCCTTCCTACTTACCATCTGTTAATAATAGGAAATTCTTAAAGCATTAAATTGGTCTAACATGATTAAAACCCATTCATATGACTGAGAGTGAAAATATTAAATTTGTTTTTTTAAGTCCCCAAAACGAATTTATTTTTAATGTCTCTTTTTTCCTACAATAATTGCCAAAGCATATATTGTATTATTTAGTTTTCAGCTTTTCAAATTTTCTAATCTGTTGAGATGTACTTTTCATGTTGCACTGTTAGGGTACTTCTATTGTGTGCTGAATATTGATATTTGTGTGTTTATGCAAATATAATTTGTTATTGGAAAATGAACAAATCATAGTTTTCTTCTGTGGAGGACAGTCTTTTGATTGGTTAATACTATCAAGTGATGACATACAATATACCTACCCTTCATGGGATTCACAAAGGCCCCTTCTCCGAAAGCTGTATATTAGTGTTTCCTTATATGAATGGCTTTCTTTCCCTGGATGGGGTGTGCATGGCATGGTTTAAATTAAACGCTGAATTATTTATGAGTTTACTTGAGGTGGCTTTTGTTGTCTACCTTCTGAACTCAAAGAAGGCTTCATTTGCACACACGTCCAGGCAACGATAACACATGGAGGTGTTGACTACAATGGCTTCCATCTGTGCTCCTTAACAATTGTTGTGAAATTTCCAAGTGACTTGGAAAGAAGAAAAAAAGGAAAAAGAAAAGAATGAGAAAAAGTCAAACAGACAGACAGAGTGCGATAGAGAGAGAGAGAGAGAGAGAGAGAGAGAGAGAGATTGATGCCTATGTATTTTCTTTCCCAGGCCAAAGCGCTTTTTAAAGAAGCAGTGAAGAACAAGCCAGAACTTTCAATGGAAGAATTTCTGTAAGGATTTTAATGTACACTATTAGTCCTATGAGCAGCAAAATATAACATGTTTTTGCACATTATCAACCAAATACCACTGTTACAGTTGAGACTTCTGAAAGCTGTCTATTGCTGGCCCATTTATGAATTTACTAAGCCAATACAAATTTACATGTATTTCCAGCAAAAATGGATTACTAGCGATTTAACTCGATTACCCATATGTGTCTATGTCTATGCATATTAGTTGGCCTATACGACAAACCCCCCTGCCCCATTTCCAGTGCATGTGTTGGAACCTGATCTGGTGTTCTGTGCATTTCTGTTTGTATGTGGGGGTGCTACTCTGTGTGTGTGTGTGTGTGTGTGTGTGTGTGCATGTGCGCGTGTGCATGTGTTTGTATGTGTTTATGTGTGTGTGTGTGTGTGTGTGTGTTCAGGGCTCTGGGGACGATGGCTCAGGGAGCAAACTGTAAGACACTGCGATGGATCTTCCTCTCCCAGCCATCTTTGTTGCTGCGAGATGTCCTGGCCTTCCTACAAAAGCAGCCTGTCCTCCTCCACACCTCTCTGGTACAGATAACACTGTATTATTGCCATTTATTATACACATATCCACCAAATTGTCTGACCAATAACAGTACTATAACATTGGTATTACGCACTTATCCACCATACTGTTATTATACACCTGTTCACCATATTGTCTGATGAATAACACTTTTATTATACACTTACCATGCTTTCTGATCAAAAGACCTGTCATTATACACTTATTCACCTTATTGTCTGATTAATAACACTGTTATGACATACTTATTCACTGTATGGTCTGATCAGTGATACTCTTATTTTCCACTTACTCACCATACTGTCTGATCAATAGCACAGTTATCATATGCATATGCAAATGCCGTATGATTAGCTAACTCAGATTGTCTGTCTGAATGCCGGGATGGTCATAGAGTCTGACAGAGAGCCGTAAGATGGATCCGGTGTTGCGGGTGAAGAGTGGGCCAGGTGGGTGATATCTGTCTCAGGTGTTCTTTGTCTCCTGTTTTTCATCGTGCACTCTTTCTTTTCCCTGACAGAAAAAGTGTGTCATTGAGGAGCTGTACCAGTTTGACTTCTTCTCGCAGTTACTGGGGTATCTGGGCTCGCAGTTCGCCCTCGAGCTCTCGTGAGTTGCTGCCGTCCGTACTGTCTCGTAATAAACACGGTATTATCGAATCATTGAAATATTATAATATTATAATTTGGCCTGAATGAGGCCTGTTAATTTGTGTTAGCATTCTGCATATACAGTATGCTTGCTTGTGTGTGTGTGTGTGTCTGTATGCATACTTGTGTGTCTGTTATGTGAGCATATACTTGCTTGTGTATTCGCACCTGTGTGTGTGTGTGTGTGTGTGTGCTTGCTTATCTGTGGGAATGCAGTTGTTCTTGCTTGCATATGTGTGTACCTTTGTGTTTGATTGTGAAAGTGCATGTCCGTGTGCACAGGGTGAGCACCATCCAAAAGTTTCCAGTCGACATGATGGACACCTTCAGGAAGATGATTGTGCAGGATCCGCTGCACTTCCTGCGAATCCCCCAGATCAAACAGGCTCTCCTCGTGGACAAGATTGTGCAGAGGCTGGTGAGTTCAGTCCACAAAATCTTCATTTAATCACAAAGACCCAACCAATAATTCAGTTCTTTTTTTGCAGTGACAACCTAGATAGATAGTCTGTTTGTGGGAATTTAAATTTTGCAGTTCACTCTCTACATTGCATTTATTTGGCAGACTATGTTATCCAAAGCAACACAATAACTCTTAAAAGGTGACTTGAGAACTGCTTCTCTGCTTCAGCCCTTAGAAGAAAAGGCTTCATAACTCATGTCGTTTAATGGCTTCCTTTTTAATGAACACAAAACTTTTCTCCGAACCTTTTGCTCATACTAATTGATCTCACAATAATGCATAGTAAGTATTGCCATAAATAATGCCATTTTTTACGGTTTAAACATGGTCTCCAAATAAATAATCTCAGATACTCCTGCAGTGGGCAGCATAACACCTTTCTTGTTTTCAGTATAAAAAACATTTAAAATCTCAACTGAATAAAATAAGCTTCATAGCATTTATTTTCTTTGGTTATGTATAATATAACTTAAAGAGTGGTTTCGATTGCACGGGGTCTTTACGATTTTTGATTGAAAATGGCAACCTCTCTTTTTTTTGCTGAAATTTCAGAACATGTACATGGGCGGGTACTCTGAGGAGGAGTTCCGCTCGCTGGGCGTCATGGCGACCTTTGTGGTGGACGAGGTGTTTGTCCACGTGGACAGGACCTTCTTCATGGAGAACCTGGACTTCCTCAGAGGCTTCTGTTACAGCAGCAGCAAGAGGGACCTAGTGGCTCAGATCCTTCAGGAGCCTGGCATGTTTGGGTAGGCTACTGGGGGGTGTCTATCACATGGTGGTGACAGTGAGGCAAATGGAAAACAGATAGACGTGCAGTCATCTACTGAACAGAACATACTATCACATGAAAAAGATTCGTTTTTTAAGTTTTTGAAAATACTTTTTTATCTGCATTTGTTTTACTTTCTGAAGGTGTAATATATTTCAAAGTATTGTATTAAGCCCAGGATCTCTGCCATTCTTTGGAGAGAATGAGGAAATCCAAAGTATACCCATATATGCTGGGTAAGAAAAAATAGGGTAAAACTACAGGACTTGAGAAAATAGGCTGGGGGTGTAGTGACTTTGCATGGGTATCAGTACAGTAGAAACGCACCTCCTGGTGAACAGTGTCCCTCCTTGCTCCCTCCAGCCCAGTGGAGCGCTGGACGTCTGCAACACTGGACCAAGTGGACAGGTTCTTCTTCTTCCTGCCCAGGGAGGCCATTCAGAAGATCCCTGCGGTAGTTCCTCAATACTACTTCTGTCGTAACAAGTTTTCGATTGTCAGAAAATAAAATGTTTCTGTCATCCCCATTACCAATGTGATATTATATAATATATAAATGACTGCACGCATATGGCATCATTTAGAGTTTGGGTTGGTAATATCAACTTATCTGCTTGTGTGTACTTATTTATAAAGCAGCATTCTAAAAGGCATTTACTTTACATTTACAACTTTCCTCAGTGTAATTACAACTGCTTTTTCAAGAAAAAAAAAACTGAAAGCATGAAAAAGATAACCTCTGAAAATGAAAGATTTTCCACTGTGAGCCGAACTGCTGATGCTTTTTCACACCTGAGAAACAGGTGCCCATTAGCTTAACCAGTGAGGTCAGGAAGGAGAGGATCGTGTGATCTCAGGCAGGGTCAAATGACCGAGCTCCCAAGCGCGGCTGATCGGGTGTCTGACCCTCTTCCTCTTCCCCCCGCCCAGGGGCTGATGACCCTGGAGCGCATCGAGAGGCTGTTCCTCAGCCAGCAGCAGTGGGAGGCGGGGGAGTTTGGCGCCCTCTGCGTGCAGAGCACGGAACAGTCCGAGCTGTTGAAGCTCTTCACCAAACGGCAGTTTGCGCTCCAGTTCTTCCTGGGGTTCCTGCGGACGGGGACGGCTCCGCGGGCATGTAAGCGTTGCCATACTTTTTGAAACATTGCTACTTTCCCTACATCCATTTCTCTTAACTCTCTGACCCTAACATAGGATAGTAGCACCTCACGTTAAAGTTCAGGATTGTAATACTTATTTTGACTAAATTCAAGTTTATTTCACAAAAACATTTTGGTGAGTTTGTATTTTCTAGATTCCTGAACTATTATTTGTCTAAAATAATCATTTTTTTGAGAAAGAAATGTTTGAGAAATAATATACCATTACTTACATGTAATGGTGTCAAGTTTCAGGATACATGTTTAATCCAGACAAGCTAGCTATTATATATTTGTGTTGCAAAGAATGTTTTCAGGTTGTCATAGAGACCTCTCAGCTGATTGTGGAAACGTCCTACAGCTGTGGTTTCTAAACCTGCTGTGCTTACAGTCCTCCAATTTTTAATTTAATTAAGGACAGTGTTTTATTTGATAGTTGTGAATATCGATGGAACATGTGTTAAGTACTGTAAAATATTTTTTTCACATCTATATTGTGACCTTCATCAACCCCTCCCATGATCCACCAATAGGTCCCAGCTCTGTACCCACAATTTGAGAACCACTGTCCTACGCAGCAAAATTCTCAATGATAAAGATGTTTTATGAGTCCAGTAAGGACTATATGTGTTCCGTGAGAGTTGAACAACTCTAATGAGTTGAGAGGTGATTTACACTGAATCTTTCGCTGTGTATAGTACTCTATATTGATTCTGGCTGATTATTTGTCTGTTTCTTGCCTTCTGCCTCTACATTTCAGCTCAGCCGATGGTCCCCAGCTGTGAGAATCTGCATACTACGCAGCCGTCAGCCTGGAGTGTGGACAGCCTGATGGCCATGTCCTCGAACTCCTTCTCCAGCTGCCTCGAGCTCATTGGCCAGGATCCCTTTCTGACATCATACGAGCTGGGCTTGCTCCTCAGCAAAGTGAAGAAGGTTCTGATACATGTTTTCCTGGTTTATAGGATGTTCAAGGAATGTCATCAGACTTTCAAAACTTAGCATCTGACTTTGCAGTGACCCTAGGTGTCTACCATGCTGCACTCAAACAGATCAGTTATATTGATGTGCCTGTCTTTGTACACCCAGATCACTGGACCGGCACAGACATTTGCTCTTCAATTGCGAATGGTTGAATTGGTTGAGTGACAGACTGGGCTATACCTGTAGAGGCTGAAGGAACTGTTTTTCCTTCCCTTTGTGTTTGTTGTCCACAGATATACGGGCCAGCCTCTGCTTTCTCCCCCTCTGTGATCGCCCAGCTGGGGCGAATGGCCAGCCAGCTGACAGATGGGGAGCTGGCCGTACTGAGGTTGTCTCACTTGAGCATCGCTGCTCTGGGGTCCTTCAGCAGCTGGAACAGCAGACAGGTGTCCCTCTATACGTAACTCTAGGACACAAGCTTCATTTCATACTTATCTTATTTCTTTGTTCCCACATAGAGTGAAATGGGCTTCAATAGTTTCATACTTGGCTTTTTTCTATTCATTCAAACCCATATATAAACATGCAGTTACACCAAGCATCATGGGTATTGTAGTTCACTGTAGTTACTCTTAGTAGAGTAGAGGATCTTGTGGTGGTTTGGGGGTAACGCCTTGATTCTCCTCTCCCAGCTGTCAATACTGTTCCTGTCTGTGCTGAACTCAACCAGGCAGACCCCCAGCCAGCTGGACTCCAGCACCATGGTAGCTCTGGGTTACATTGTCTGCGGGATCAAAACCACTGACATGCGGAACCTCAACGCCGTGGAGTTCAGGTGCGGGGGAAATGTCCACAGACATCTGTTGATCAAACGCCTATCCCCTCACTACCCCCCCTCTGGTTTTGTTAAAGGAATGGTCACTCATAGTACTTTGGCCTTTTCAGACACTCATAGCTCAAAGATATAACTAACGAACTAAAGTTGCTTCTGTTGTTAAAATGTTTTTATCATTGTCCTGTGTTCTGTACTCTTCTCTCTCATGTTTATTCCACTGGCATGATCTGTATGTACTTTAATCTGTCTATCCCCCATTAACCACCCCACACCCTCTGTCTCTTCTCCTCACTACTTCTTTCGCCTCTCACTCTTTTCTCCTCTCTTCATACTATTTTCTGTTCTCTTCCTCTCTCCCTCTCTCTCTCTGTCCTACAGTAAAGCAGTGCTGTGGCTTGGGCGTCTGAGGCTAATATGTTCAGAGGAACAGCTTCTGGTTCTGGTGGAGCTGCTGAGTCACAGTCTGGCCTTCGGGTCAATCAGCTCCTGGGGCACGGAAATCTTCATAGAGATTGGAGCGCTGGCAGGTACAGGACCCATTGCAGACGATTAGGAAAGACTCAGTCAGTCTTCCACAAACCGCTCTCTGTGTTTCAGACTCAGTGTGGCACCAGGGGTGTGCTTATTTTATGTGGTTCCTCTCTCAGAAAACTCAATTTTCATTTATAGTCACATTTTTCCAGGCTCAATTTTTCCTAAACCAACTTCGTCTCTCTTCCCCCTCCCTATCTCACTCCTTCCCCTTCTCTCTCTCTCTCTCTCTTGCTCTCTTCCCCTCCCCTCAATCTCTCTCTCTGTTTCTTTCTCATACACTCCCTCTGTCTCTACCTGTGTCTCTCTCACCAAACCCTGTCTCACTGCTTACAATTCTCTTTCTCCCTCTCTCGCTGCCTCCTTCCCTCCCACCCCCTTGATCTCTCTCTCTCTCATTCCCTTGGTCTCTCCCTCCCTCTTTTGCCCCTATTTCTCTCTCTTTGCAGCTGGTCTCCCAGACATGGCCATGTCTGCTTTGGTGAAGGACCAGATTGAGGGGATCACCCCTCTCGCAATCTCCCTCATCCCTGCCGACAAGTTTGCTGTGAGTAGCAGCTTAAGCTCGCTGTTCACTGTCCACTTCCACCCACAGTGTGCGACGCGACTCTGCAGAAAAACACCTCTTTGACCTGTTCCTGTCTCCTGGCTCATAGAAATGCTTGCACATATTTAAAGACTCCATGGTTGCTCCTTACTTGCACAGCACAAACAGCACTGGTGCTTGTCGGCATTTTGCGTGCACGTTGCGGATCGGTGAGATTCATGAGTGTAGGCTGCGTTTTACTGACCTCTCTCTGTTTCCCGTTCCCTCTCCTCTCCTCTGCTCCTCCCCCTCAGGTGGTGTTTCACCAGGCCCAGATCCGCATGTTCTCGTACGAGCAGGCGGTCGCTGTGACCGAGGCCCAACGCGTCGCCCTGACCCCCGTGCAGCAGACGGCGCTGTCCATGGTGCTGACCCCTTGGGAGAACAAACCCGTTGACTTTCGTGGTAATTACACGCTCACTTTCACCAACGCACTCCCGTGACACCTCGTAAGATATTAGCCACTTCGCCTATAGTTTTCTTCACTGTTCTGTGCAAATCTGACTGATTCAAATTGACAGTCAGATATACAGTAGAGTCTTTGGATTCTAATAATATAATAATCACAGTTACTGTTAATACAAAGGTTGGCATGTTTGAGCATGCTCATTTTCTGTTGGTTGATGTGTAATTGTTTGTGAGTGTAGGGTACAGCCGGGTGTGTTTATAGTGCTTCTCTGGGAACAGATTTTGGTAGATCTCTCTGTCTGTGGGTACCATGATGTTAATAATGCTGCAGCCCCATTGGTGAGTGTTGATGTTGCTGCCTGTGTGTTCATAGGAAGGTCATCGGGATTTGCTCTGCGTCCTGGTCCCTTTTCCCTACTAATGGAACTGTTGATGCTGATGCTGCTATTCTTTCACTCCTCATTTTGAGTGACCCCCCCCCAGAACTCATACCTCAACACCCTTACTCTGGGTTACCCCTTAAAATAAAAATAGATCTATATTAAACTAATTTCACATGCTCATTGAATAACTTGACATGAAGAGAATAGTTATTCATTAAGTGGCACTTACTTTTTGCAGAAAGAGTATTGTGGTGTTGGAGTTTAACCAATGCACTGTGTAATGAATAATACAACAGATTCTGGCACTTATGGAGACTACAATATATAGTAATATATTTTTAGTGCTGGATGACCCACATCATATTATATTTTTGAACTGAAAATGATTTTGTGCCCCCTTGGGTTTGGAGAAAACCCTCAGATTTTTATTTCAACAATCACAGGATAAATTATCTTTCAAATATAATTGATCATTTTAAATAATATAATGTTCACAGTGTGTTGAGCTTTTCAATGCTATTTTGTGGATTGTAATATTATTGGTTTGAATTGAAGAGTGAAGTGTGCTGGTAAGCCCTGAGGTTTCTCTGGAACCTACAAATAAATAAATATATAAAATCGATTTATGTTTTGCAGTCCTTGTTGCTATGCTTAATTTAAAACTTTCTAAAAACCATTGCGGTCCGTGTCTCTGTAACATTTACCTTGATGGAATGAAAAACTATAGTCCTTTATTTATTGTATTTATTTTATTTTTACATTGTGTGATAAAGGCTTGTATAAACAAAATTGCTGTGGTTTTTGTATTGTTGTGCAGAGATAGATAAACTATTAATAAACAATATCAAATATTTTGTTTTTATTATTGGTCTCCTTCACTAACAGCTGTAGCAGGCATACATCGAACATTATATTTAATTTTGTTTTCATAACGAAACCTGTTCAGCAATAATCTTATCGTGGAAGCTGAATCATTTCAATTAGCAATTTAATATCCATCCATCCATCCATTATCTCTACCCACTTATTCTTGGTCAGGGTTGTAGGAGGTGCTGGAGCCTATCCAAGCATATATTGAACGAAAGGCAGGAATACACCCTAGACAGTTTGCCAGTCCATTGCAGGTTATACACACCATTCGCTCACACACTCAGACCTAGGGACTATCCAGCTATTTAGACTCTCCAGTTAACCTAACCTGCATGTCTGGATGGTGGGAGGAAACTTAAGTCCCTGGAGGCAACCTGCATGCAAACTCCAATTTGAATCAAGGACCTCCTTGCCGTTAGGCTGCCCACTGCACCACCGTTATTAACTAAATCAATTAAATTGCTAAGTCGACCATAGATGTGTGAACGTGTAGCGAAAGAGAGGGACTGCTCTGGACCCTCTGCATACTGCTACATCTGTCAAGCATGGTGGAGACAGTGTGACGGCTTGGGCCTGTATGGCTGCATCTGGAACTGTTTCAACAAAATGACAGGTGAAGTGTACAGAAACCTATTGTCCATCAATATTCTGCAAAATACCACCAAACTCATTGGACTGACGTTTTAGTGCAGAGTCTTTGGTCTTTTGACAATGACACCAGACACAACAAACTTAGCTTCAGGAATAAAAGGTGGAAATGTTTGACATGACCCTGTCCATCACCAGAATTTAACCCCATTGAACATGCTTTTTACTTGCTAAAAAGAGAACTAAAGACTGAAACCCCAGTAAATGCACAACAATTGAGAGACAGTGGTAGAAGCTTGGCAGAGCATCTCAAAGGATAACATCATTTACCAAGTGATGTTGCAGACTCAATGCAGTCATAAATGTAAGGGGTATGCAAAAAAATATTGACCTTGCAAGTTATTAAATCTGTCTAAATCTTGTCCCAATCCTTATGCTGACTTAAAATAGGGGGACTTGACTCATCAAATGATACTGTTGTAATAAAGTTCAATGTCTGCTCATAAAAACCACATGAATTCAATGCAGATATTGTACCTGATATCTGTTACATTATGAGTATTGCACCTTATCGGACCTGTGTTTTGTAGTTGTTCCAGTGACCTTCAGTATGCACTTACGGTACGTCACTTTGGATAAAAGGGTCTACCAAATTAATGCAATGTCATGTAACATTGCGGATCTTGCCTCATAGTCATTGTTCACGGAAAAACAACCAATTTGTCTGTCCCAATAATTTCAAATTTAGCTGTATGTAGCAGTCATGTTAAGGAATCACAATTTTTAAAATAATATTTACAATTTCATCCATCCATCCATCCATCCATCCATCCATTATCTATACCTGCTTATCCTGAGCAGGGTCGCGGGGGGTGCTGGAGCCTATCCCAGCGTGCATTTGGCGAGAGGCAGGAATACACCCTGGACAGGCCGGCAATCTATCACAGGGCACACACACCATTCACTCACACACTCATACCGATGAGTAATTTAGGGTCTCCAATCAGCCTACCTGCATGTCTTCAGACTGCGGGAGGAAACCGGAGTACCTGGAGGAAACCGACGTGGACACGGGGAGAACATGCAAACTCCGCACAGAAAGGCCCCAAGCCGAAATCCGAACGCACAACCTTCTTGCTGTGAGGCCGCCCTATATTTGCAATTTGATATATATATCTTTTTTTTAATCAGTGACTTCAAACATATTTAATACCATTCATCATACCATTATGGACATAAAAATGACGAACGTTTTGCTCATTTTACAATCCTTAGGACACGCATAGTTGCTTTTAGCTCCCTCAACTGAGAAGGATTGAGGTGTGTGTGTGTGTGTGTGTAGACTTTATATAAACTTGTTGCATTTTTTTATCACAGCTAAAATAATTTTTATGTGAAATGCACATGTTTTGTTTGTTGAGTCCTTGAATCCATTACTTTTATTTTAGGAGAAAATTTCTTACCAATAGCGACTGTTAAGGAACTTAATGCTTAGTATCAATTGACACTGTTAGTTTATTTTAGTTCATGATAAAAATGGCATTGTAGCTTAAATATGGAATCATGTCCAAATCAGTTCATACGTCACATGACGCCACTA
The DNA here is from genome assembly GCF_013347855.1 of Anguilla anguilla. NCBI lineage: Eukaryota > Metazoa > Chordata > Actinopteri > Anguilliformes > Anguillidae > Anguilla > Anguilla anguilla. Next base: position 37,350,860 of record NC_049205.1, read on the forward strand.
AATTCAGTCCTCCGATATCCCATCATCGCTAGGGCACATCCTTCACTGCCTGGCTCGGCATTTTTTTGGTCAGATTCAATTCACATAGCCAAGATGGCGGATGCAGATTCGTGGGGTGAGAAATTAAGTTGGGAGTGATTTCTTTTGTACTGTTACAAACACAGAAAAATGACTAAAGTTGTGTAGTTTTACTGATAGTGCACATTTGTAACAATTAAGTTTGTTGTGTACTTCCGTAGACGTGGACACGTTCGAGCCGGACGAGCCTGGTGTAAAGACGGCAGTAACATTACTGGACAGATGGGAAGGCGAGGACGAGGATGAAGATGTAAAGGTAGCTAGACTAATAGCTAACGGGCTATGGGTCTCAATCCGAGTGGGACGTTGTTCAACAAAAAGCCGGTACACTGCTTACTGTATATACTCACGCGGGGCACAATGTCTATAGAATATATAAATTCTGGGACTTGTGGGTGAACGGTATAGTTATAGAATAATTAGTTAGCTAAATAGCTAACAACATTTGTACCAGGAGCGGTAGGTAACTTGCTAACGTTAGCTAGGCTGTTTTCCTTCTTGTCTGGGTAACTAGCCGAACACTGACAGACGTCAGTCCACAAGCTAGCGTTATCCGACTTAGTCTCACAATAAAGATGGGTTGTCGCGGTGTTTAAATTATATTATCTTTTTGGTAAACGCTGGGTAGGTTTTCTAGTATGAGGAAGGTGTTGGGCCCGAGATAGCAAGCTAGCTAAAAGAGCATTGAGAAACTGACAGGCCATGTGATATCTGTAAGAACGCGTGTTTCCAGTTCTAGGCAAACGTGGCAACTTCGCCACAAGAGTTTTGAATAACCTAACAGCTGTTTTGCCTCTAACATTTTCGAAATGAATGGTTGCTTCATGAGCTAGCCAACGTAACTTACATTTTTACATTCGTTTGCTGTTTTGTGTAGCTATTGCTGTGTGATCTCGTTCAAATGACGCGAGCGAGCAACAAGTTACCAGATTTCAGTGCTAGCTTGTAGAAGTTAGCAAACGTTATCAGACGGTTCTGCTCGCGACATTGTTTTCTGTATGCGATTGGCCTCTGTTGTTAACCTAGAAAATATTTTTGTTCATCAACTGTTTTAAACATATCAGGTCTCTTTGCTGCAGTTTTACAAAATTACACCACCTCGGTTGTTTTGGGTCATCGTGCGTTAGCTTGCTAGTTAAATGTTGCAACGCTTCAAACAGCTGGTCTCAAGCGTCATGGTGCCTGTAATGTTATCAAAAGTATCGGATAACTGAACCTGAGTCCGCTGGGAGCTTTTTGAGAGGGTTTAAAGCGGGGTCATTTTCATGTTATGTGACGGTGACTAGTAGCTTTACAGTATTTAAAGTAATTTTAAATTTGCAACGGAGACTCTGGTGGGATTTTAGTGTGTAACGTGATTCGTGGGGTTTGGTCTTCCACACGTGTAAGGCCTAGGTATTACTCCTGCATTGCATCAGCATTACTGAATATAGAATAGAATATGCAATTTCCAGAACATGCTCCGGCATCTTATTCTCTTTTTCTGCTTTGGCAATCTGCCCACATCTGTCCTCTGTTGCTCTTGCCGCTTCTCTCCAAAATGTGGAAAGCAGTCTTTGTTTTCTTCCTGTCCAGAAACCTCCCTGTTTGAGGCCCATGGGGGCCAGTGTGGCAGAAATGCCCAGCACAGCCTTTTTCAGCAGCTGCCCCCTGAGCATGACTTGTTGGTGTATTCTGAATCTGTCAATGCAACGAGGCTCCCCAGTGTCACATTGATTTCAGGGAATGAAACAAGTCTTTTAGTATTTGGGGTTTTTTGTGTGACATCGGCTCATTCTTGATACTTTTCCATTCATATGTACTGGGGAGTTCTATTTCAATTATCTGAAGTCCAGACTTTACTCATTATAATATCCCCCTTCCAAACAGTATAATTGAAAATGACCCCATATTTTTGGAATTGGGGTTACTCGTCCAAATATTGTCGAACCCTTTCCAAAGCGAAGACGTTGTTATTTTTATTATTTATTTATGGGTATAAAATTGTTTAGTTTGCCTTATTTAATGTGTAACAACACTGTTTATTTTTATATTTTATCCATATGTAATTTTCTACAAATAAATGTTCCTAATAACAATTTTTTAACTTGTTGAAGGTAAACAATGGGGAGAGCATTCTTACAGAATCATCTTTTCCTGTTTCCGGCTTGATGACAGCCAATATTGGCATACATTTAATCATTAACTGAGCCCAGGGTTTTTAATGGATCACTGAAAGTGATTTTCCTTCTGCCTCCGTTGACACCCTGCACTGCCACAAATGTACCCCAGAGACTTTTTCCATCGCTTACGGAACATTTTGCATTATTAGCCATTTTAAAAATGATTTAACAAATGCCATTCACTGTTGTTTGTGTTAAAATTTGGCCCCTGTGTCTCTTCACTCTCCAAGGGTGACAAATTAATTGTTATGCTCAAGAGTGTCCTCCGCAGGTCCTATTAATAACTTTCCCTTTTCTGTTTTTTTCTTCCTTTTCTCCCATCCCCCACACACAGGATAACTGGGATGATGATGAGGATGAGAAACAGGCCTCAGAGAAAAAACCAGGTGAGAACCCAATTGCTAGGCAGCACAGAACCACAAATCGACGCATTCAACAACTGGAGACTGTAAGCAACCAAAACGAATGTTAAAAAGTTCTCGCTTTTACAGCAATTCATGGCCACTCTTCATCTCACGTCTCTGTATCTTCCAGAAGTAAAAACAGAAGCGTCACAAAAGAAAAAACTAAATGAGAAAGAAAGGAAAAAACAGGTGGATAAAGTTAGGGTAAGTTTCTTTTGATCACAATAATAAGTAATTTTGAGGTTTGCCATATTCATTTGTGTTCAAATAGTCACTGTGTGTTTGGAGTAAATTGGGGACTGTAATTGACATATTTTGTGTATTTTCAGCAGTTATTGGTAACAAATGTACATTCTACACAGCATTCTGTAGAGCTGAGACTGGGAAATTTTGTAGATCATCTTCCAAAAACAATGCCTTGATGCATTTATGACATGATAGGGAAGCCAGTCATAGCAGGCCAATGTACCGAGCCCTGGCTCTGTACTACACAATATTAGTTTGTAATCAAACTATTCACATGTGGTTAAAGTGAAGATTCTCAGCTTTTATTGAATACATTTTGATTTCACCATGTTGAAATTACATCGCTTTTTATTCATAGCCCCCATTTCATGGCCCCATAATGTATGGAACATATTAATGTTATGTAAATGAAAGTAGTTGTGCTTAGTAATTTGTTTAATATCTTTTGCATGCAATGACTGCTTGAAGTCTGTGACTCATAGACATCACCAGGTACTGAGTATCTTCTCTGGTGATGGTCTTCCAGGCTTGTACTGTAGCCATCTGCAGCTTTTGCTTGTTTTGGTGACATGTTGCCTTATGTTTTCTCTTCAGCATATGAAACGCATGTTCAGTTGGATTGAGATTGGATGACTGACTTGACCAGTAAAAAATCTTAAAGGTTTTGGCTTTGAAAAGCTTTTTTATTACTTTAGTTTGGGATCGTTGTCTTGCTGTCGGATGAAGCAACATCTAGTGGGTTCCGGGACATTTTCTTGAACTTGAGCAGATAAGATGTTTCTGTGCACTTCAGAATTAATTCTGCTGGTATCAGCAGTTACGTCATCAGTGAAGACAAGTGAGCCAGTGTCTGTGGCAGCCGTGCGTGTTGAAACCATAACACGCATAACAGCTGCCTTCGTAACTGCATTACGTAGCCACTAAACTTTGTGGCCATCTCTGTATGTGGCATATTAACCACTAACCGCATTTTGAAAAGAGTGATGTATTTCATTTGTTTAACAGCGTTTACCTCCGCTTGCCCTGCTCCTGAGGGTGCTCTTGCTTTTTAATATATTTCATATTACAATGCCATATGCCAGATTCCTGAAGTGGGGAGTTTATTCCTAGAGCAGAAAATGTATTTTTGGTAGAACATTCCTGAAGGTGATAATGGCAATTTTTTTGGCTACTCTTCATTTTTTTTGTCTATAAGACTATAATTGGAATGTGCATCAGGGTCAGATTAATGATGTAGTTGCTTCTCTTGAGATGTTTGGTGGTTTCTGATATAAATGTGCAGCATGTTCAAAACTGGGAGAAAAAAAATACAGTAGAAAACATGTTTCATTCCTGAAGGTGATGATGGCAATTTTTTGGCTACTCTTGATTTTTTTCCTCTGTAGTCTGCCATGTATGCAAATGCAAGTCTTGGTCTAATTCATTAACTGATTATTTTACCAAGCACCTATCCAGTGTTCTTATTGTGTAAACAATGCACTGAACAAGTTCTAGCACCGAGGCTGCAACTATAGTGTTGGTTGATTATTTTTAAAAAAAGACAAATTAATAAACAAATACAGAGGAGAGAAGTCTGTTTCATGTGATTATATGGTCACACATGAATGTTCATCCATGCACAGCTTCTTTATTTTCTTTGTTCTTCTCAGCTTGTTTTTTCCCCATCCCTTGTTAGACAGCGACAGCGACGGCGACGGCAGAGCTGACGCCAGAAGAAGCAGCGGCAGAGAGACTCAGAGCGAAGCAGCTGCAGGAGGCTTCGGACTTGGAGCTGGCGAATGACGCGTTCGGTAAGGCTCAGGAAGCAAGAAGCATTCCGTTTCAGGGTGGGAGTGTTGAATGTGTTGCAAGTGCAAACCCATTCCCGAAGCATGTTGGCCAGTCTGGGACAATGCCTCTGCAAATGGACAAGTGTGCATGAACTTACAGAGGAGTTTACTCCAGTAAACCTCTGAATGCATATCATTAATTAATAGTCATTTATGTGGCTCATTAAAACTGAATAGTTTTTTATTTTAATTAATGCACTCATGCCCGTTTCTGTATTATTTGTGCCCCTTTTTTTTTCTTTTTTTTTTTGCAGGCATCACCAATAGTGTCCCAGTAGCGACTGCAGTAACTGGGATTGATGCTCTGAGACCCTCTTCTAAAGACGACTTCACGGATTTGCATAAGTTGCTTAAAGAGAAAATATCTCAGTACGAACGATCTGTGCATTATTCTGGTTTCCTGGAATCGCTGTTCCGTGATCTCTGCATTTCATGTGAGTGACTGATCATGCCAGTTGAGAGACTGCATAAATGGTTCAGTTAAACAGAAAGACTAACGTCTTTGGTTATATTTTGCCATGTAATTACTGATGCTTGTTGTTTGCTAAATATTACATTACATTACAGGCATTTAGCAGACGCTCTTATCCAGAGCGACTTACACAACTTTTACACAGCATTTTACATTGTATCCATTTATACAGCTGGATATATACTGAGGCAATTTCGGTTAAGTACCTTGCTCAAGGGTACAACGGCAGTGTCCTACCCGGGAATCGAACCTGCGACCTTTCGGTTACAAGCCCAGTTCCTTACCCACTGTGCTACACTCCGCCCTAAATAGAAAGTTTGACGCATTTAAGAATGAAACTATGTTTAGACGTTTTCTGTGGTTGTTGGTCAGGATGTAATGTCGCTTAGGTTGTTGCAATGCTACATCCAGTCATTGGTTGAAATACATATGTTCCTGACTATTGGCTTCTGTGTTTGAGTGCTATGGCTCCTTGGTGAACTATGTGAGTCATTAGCATGTATTTTGTTTCCCACACAGTGGAAGTGGAGGACTTAAAGAAAATCAGCACCTCGTTGACAGTACTACTTAATGAAAAACAGAAACAGGAAAAGGTAAGGTGGTGGAACTGCATGATGTGTGTTTATACTGGTCTATCTTCATTTGGTGTGAAACAAATAAAAAACGATGTTACATTTTTTTCTAATGGGCTCTGTCAGCTGGTTTGAATCGCAGACGTAGTGTTACAGCAGTTTTCTTGTGTGCAAGATTTGTAGTTCTTTTTTCATACATTGAGGGGAGCCCATGTCCTGCTTATTTGCATGTTTATAATTGGCTTCTTTAAATATTGCTACTATCGTTTCGTAAACGTAAAAATAAGTTTGGTGTAGTGTTGAAAACGTTCTGCAACGTGTTCAGTTTTGGTGGTGTACTCCTGACGTATTAGGAGTTTGGGAGTTCAGATTTCTGTCCTTATTCCGACTCCTTAGCAAAACAAGGCGAAAAAGAAGAAGAAGGGGGTCGTGCCGGGCGGGGGCCTGAAGGCCAAGCTGAAAGACGAGCTGGTGGACTACGACGACTTTGACGGGGGCTACACCCAAGACTACGAGGACTTCATGTGACAGCGGCTGCGCCCTCACCCCTCCACTCGTTCCGCTTCTCTCCTGGGAAACGCTCCTTCCTCCCCCATCGCCCCGCGGGATCCCCTCATTCTGTCCAGTGCCATCCTGGAAAAGAACTGAAAGACGCGTCTCACCCCTTTACTATACCGAATCCGGGAAGGTTAGAATGGCTTTACTGAGAACATTGAACTTCACGTGACTATGTCTCCGAGTAAAAAAGAAAACCCTCACACACACAGAACATAAAGAGATTTGTTCTTCGTTAAGAAAACTAAATACTAAAAGTAACAAAGCCGCGATTTCCGAGTTTGCGTTTTGAAAACGGCTGCACTGGAGTGAAACGCAATGCCTGCAATAAGTAGATAGGTGAAAGTGCAGCATCTTTCGACTTTGGGTTTTACTTCTTTTTCAGAGAATAAAAAAGCGGCCTGTGGTGAAATGGCTCCATAGTATTACTGCAATTACATGGAAATTATCTGGTGTTCTATGCAAATAAAATCAGAGTGTCTTTATCTCATGGGTATTTTTACTTCTCTAGTGGATGGTGTTTACAGGTTCCACAGAAAAGCAATCCTGCATCTATACAATAACTTAGGGTCACCACACGCAAGCCAGAGGATCACATTGGGTCATTATTGTGGGTGGCAAATTTTCATGCTTCTTAAGCTGACAATACATGGAAATCAGATGTGGAATAAGATTGCTTATGAAAATGCTTCATAATTTAATGGGCAGCCGCCAGATGAATCGGGAGGTATTATTTTGTAAAATGTTATGAAATCTTCCTGGCCATCCTCTGGAAACTTTGCTGGAATGTTTTCTTCTTTTTTTTCTTTTTTGGGGACATTGCAGTTGGCAGTACTTTGTAAGAAAATGCTATTTTTTTTTGCATGAGGAAAAATATGTTTATATTCATAATGTCTACTACTAATGCTAGCACAGGGGCCTGGCTGTCTTATCAGAACTGGTCTCTGCAACATGGCTTCTGCAGGTTCGTGTAGACTAGGTAAGGATTTGGCGTGTACTCTGAGTGGACGCAGATTCCTCTTTGTGTTGGCTATAACATAAGAGTGGTGCATTGTAGGTTTTCCCTTTTGTTAACATTTGGCAAAATTTGCTGTGTGAATTATGAGGCCTAGATGATGACAATGCAAATGAAGATGGCATCAACAGCGTTTTATAAACATCTAATTTAATAAAATCACTGGTTCAAAAGGAGTGCTTTGTCTGTCCGTATGCTGTTGCGTAGGAAACTTTTCCTTCTCGTGCTTTTCTTTTTACCAATTTCTAACTGGACCTTGTCCAGTAGTAATGAGCTGTAAAAGGCATGTGTTCTTATCTTTTGGCAGTTTTGTAGATGGTGTGCACAATTAGAAATAGAAATGAACAATTATTTCATGAACAAAGCTAGGGAATGACCCATAGCACAGCAAAAAAAAAATTGCCAAATATACCTTAGAAGCTTCCCCCACTGAAACAAGGAGTTGTGCTATTTTTTGTAAACCTTTGTCTGAAGGGGGAAGTATAAATAGACTAGTTAAATTGGATTTTGTAAAATTAATTGTATTGGTTTCTTTTTTAGGTCTCTTACTTAAATTACACTAATATGAAAACACTGAGTCATTGCCATTGCTCTGAATGTTAAGGACCTAGAATAGTGGTAACAAACCCTGTTCTTGGAGATCTATCATCCTTTTGGTTTTCATTTTAACCCTAACAAAACACACCTCTTTCAACAGCTATGATCTTGCTGAGCTGCTAATTAGTCTGCTCAAGTGTGCCAAATAAGGCTTGAAATGAAAACCTGCAGGATGGTAGATCTCCAGGAACAGGGTTGGTTACCACTGACCTACACTATTCAATGCTATAAAATATGTTAGCAAAATATGTTCGTCCAGAAAGTTTTGGTGACATTATACATGGGGTTATACGTACACAATCTTGGACAGATCCCTTTCTATAAAAAGGAAGTATGTAAAGCAACCTCTGAAATTGTACATTTCTTCTGATTTAATTCAGGGATGTAGCAGAATAAGTAGTTCCTCTACTGTTGGTAACTGTAATAAATATCCAGAGTATTTACAATTTCAAGTAGTAGATATTACAGTATAATGAAAAGTAAATATAAAAAGAACAATATGAATTTAATTTTTACAAGTTCACACCATGTTATACCCTGACTTTGATATTCTGAGCAGAATGTAGCGAATAAATTCAGTCTAATGATTGGAGTGTGCTTGGTATTCACATTCTCAAATTTGAAATATGTAGCTCTACATATTTTGTTAAATAGGTGGTTTAAACATAGGAAAAAATAAACCACATGGGGAAAAAAACTGGGAGAAAAAAATTGATATTTCCTGTTTTTTTCTCACTGTCTGAGGGCTGAGGGATATCTGAGGGATATCCACCAGCTTTGAACTTTCCTTTCACATCATACTTATTCTGTGCATGACTTCTGATTTTACGTGGTTTGATTGTACATTAACTTTTCCATATTCTGGATGACATTTTTTTTTCTGTCAGATAAATTGTAGGGATTCATGCACTATATTTATGCCTGAGTGGACGTATGTAAAGAAATTATGTAGTTTGTCATTACAAAAAGAAAAGGATTCAGAGGATGAAACAAAATAGCCAGTTGCTAATTTTGCACAAAGTACAGTACAGTGACATTTGGAATTACATTTTTAAAATGACTTAACTTAACTCATGAAATACAAGGACATTTAAAAAGGAATAGTGAAATGCTAATGTCCCCATGGTAACAGCAACTCAACATACCAAGTCGCCTGTGAATTCTGGGAAAATATGGAGCCCAAATTCTAATGTGAACTGCTGTGTGTCTTAGTTTGTATAAATTGAACTAATGGATTGTTGCCCAGGAAGCCTGGACAGTTTCTAGGAGTAAGAAAGGGTAGTCCATTCCCCCGACTTGGTAAACTGACTTAACCAAACGACTCAGCCCGAGGGACCCAGTTAAAACTTCACACAGCCTAGGAAGCTTGTCCCAAGGGCTAAGCCTGGGGAATCAGTTCCAGGTGCTCAGTCCACAGACTCATCCCAGATACTTGAGACTTGGAGGGACTCAGGTTCTACTGCGTGTGAGTAATGGGTTTCGGGTGCTACGTCTGCGGCTGCTGCGGGCCGAGTTTAGGCCTTCTCTCTGCCTCCTACGGCCCCTCCCTGTCTGTCCAGTGCTGACCAGCGATTGCCCTGGGGAGTTCTGCAGAGACTGGAAGAAGCTTTGCCGGGTCGCCTGTCGGTCAGCGCAGGTGAAAGTGAGAGCCACGCCCTCATTACTCTTCATGACTCTCGAGGCACCGTCAGAGGTGCCATCGAAACAGCGGCCTAAAGCGATTTCTTTGGCTGTGCGAGGGTCCTGGTCGGTCACTGTGTAGATACCATAGTTGTGGCCTAGGGGGTCGAGTGGCGCAAGCATGGTGAACTCGTTGGTGTCGTTGTTGACAGCAAGTGGCAGGTGATTGACAAGGTACTCCTGCAGCATGGAGTCCACTTTGTCCCGCCTGCAGCTGCCTTGTGGAATCACCTTCACCAGGGTGCGATCCACTCGATCCTGGTCATAGAGCATCCCACTACACTTGAACTCCAGGCAGACAGCAGAGATGGAGGACTTGTCCATGTCACGGATGCTTCGCGCATCACGGATGCCATAGAGCTGGCCCACAGTTCTTGGGTGGGTGCCACCCATGTTACGTGAGCGCACATTTATCTCATGTGGACCATTGATCTTGACCTTGATGTAGCAAGCCCTGTACTCCATCGGCTTAGGCCACCAACTCAGGTAGTCCTCCGTCCAGCTCATGGGGTCATCCTCGTTGAAGGGTACTGTGTTGTAATCATACCGATCCCCCTCCACCCTGTAGAAGCGGAAGTGTCCATCACTAAACGGGGCTTCCTCACATTTCTTCAGGTTATCGAAGGAGTAAATTGGGCCATCGCCTTCTTCAGCTGTGTTGGGGCCAGGCTTTGCCACATTGATGCTGAAGGCAGTCTTCTTCACCTTGGAGTCTTCATGGTCTGTCCTTCTGTAGTTGAGCTTTCCAAGGTATGGTTGTGGCACTCCAATGGTGTTGGGGTTGAACTTGGGGGCCGACGGGGCAGCTTCCAGCTCCTCTCCACCCATGTTGGCCATGACGTAGGCCGAGTATGCGTCTGCCTTCTGGTCATCACAAAATGCAGGCAGGCAGGCACCATTAGGACCTGTGATGACACTGTCAAATCTACCCCAGGATCGTGGGTTGGACGAATATCCTGGTGTGGGCTCCATGTTGATCAAGGTCACCACAACCCCCTCCACCTGCTCACTGGGCATAAAGCGGTCACTGCGAAAAGCCCGAACCTTCACGTAGCAGCGCCTGTTCTCTGGAACATCCAGGTTGAACAGCCTCCTCTCTCTGATCTCCATGTTCCCAATGAGGAAGGTCCTCTCCTCTCGCTTTCCTCGTTGCTTCTTCTCGGTGTGGAAGTCTCCCTCTTCCTCCCACAGGCCAGTGTCAGGGTTCAGGGACCACAGCTTCATGGAGCTCAGGTGCTCAGGCATCTTCACCTGGGCGGCATCCAGTAACACCTTCACCTCACCCACGTTAAGGGGCTCGTCTGCCTCTTCATCTCGGAAGTCCACAGAAAACATGCCGTAAGTCCTCAGTGGCAGCACGTCACCCTCCTCGCCAACGTAGTTGAGGTCGCTTTGCGCTGCGGTTGCTGTGGAGATATCTCTGGGGTCTAAGAAGGTGACGCTGGCCTTCACATTGCCCGTGAACACCTCACCATTCCCACGGAAGAAGGAATTGGGTGGGATTTGGATCATGGCCATGGGGTCCTGATCTGCCACTTCTCCCAGCAGAAGGGTATTCGTTTCTGTTGACTGCAGCATCACAGGTGGTTTCTTCCTCAGCAACCTCACCTCATGGTATACGGCTCCCCCCTTTTTGTTGAATGGCAGCACCTTGGTGGTGTTCACAAACTTTTGCATGTGGTCCACGAAGGTCAGCACCAGCCTGTCCACGTCATGAGGCACTTGAATGGAGAAGGTACCCTTGTACCCAGTGCGGCTGATCCGTACGCCATTCATGAAGATGTGCCCGAACCTCATGGGCTCCCCATTGTCTGCCGCCAGAGCTCGTCCTCGCACGACGGCTTTTGTGTCCACACACTTCTTGCAGCCACACTGGGTGACCACCATAGTGGGCAGCTGGTACCCTTGGCAAGAGATCTGCCGCTCCTCCATTTTGGACACACCACAGCAGTATGATACGGAGTCTTCGCACCGGATCCCGTTGCCCTGGTGTCCAGTGCACGTTGCCACAGGACATTTCCCCACGTCATAGTAGAAAGAGCTACTCTTGTTCTGGTAGCAGTCATGAGGCAGCCGGATAAGGTGAGAATCAGGCTTAGGGTTGCAGGAAGGAGCCTCAGGACCTGGTAGGAATGCGGTTGAATCATAACAAAACAAACACGTGTTACCATAGTTACCATTATCATTGTTACCATTTTATTAATATTATTCTTTGACAGTGTCTCATTTCTCTGTTGTTTGCAAGATCCAGTAGTGAGTTCTGAAGCTTACAGTCAGTGCTGTGCAAATTGAAAGTACTGAGTTTCAACAGAACTTTACCAACTGAAATATATAATCATATTAATTTAGTTTTTTATTGAATATTTGACAAAACATATTGTATTCGAATTAGCTGGTGTCTAAAGGGTTAAAATGCTTCACAAAATTATTTGACCCAGGTCTGCATAAGGTCCTCGGCATCAAAGGCAGGTATATTGTAATATACAACCCCCTTCTTTATTTGCACTGAGTAAAGAGGGTGAAGTGACTTGCCACAGCATACCTATGACAGTGAGAACAGCTGGTTTGGATTTGATGGCTCCTCCCTTGTTGCTGGCTCGGCAGTAGTACTCCCCAGCCTGGTCCATACGCAAGTTCTTCAGCACTAGAGTGCCATCATTAGACATCTGCGTGCCCTTCAGTAGAGTGCCATTGTGAAACCTGCAAGCATGCACACACACAAAGCAGTGTGTGAAAAAGTCAAAAATGGCTGTACGTGACACGTGACACACTGTAAATATAAAACTACTTTCATTCAATTTGTGGAAGTCTGTGTAATCTAAACGGATGGTGTTTAAGTAATCACGTGTGTGCATTTCTGTTTGTTCATCAACAGTTAAACTTTTTTTCGAACTGTTGATGAACAAAAAGAAGAAATTAAGTGGAAATGATAACATTTGATAGCGCAGAAATGCAGCCACGGCTGTTGCCTGTGTCCACAGCATCAGTCAATTTTTGACAATTAAACATAAGGTCATTTTTCAGTATGTCTCAAGAACAACGCAGAAGCGCTCTCAGTAGTAGTGAAGTAATATGTGTCACACATTCCATGATGGCTAGCCTATACAGGCTAGTAAGAGACACTTATCAGTTGGTCACTATCACTAAGTAAACTGCCTTACCACTGGTACTGGTCAGGTGGGGGGGTGCCTCCCACTTTGCAGCAGAAGGAAGCAGTCTGGCTCTCCCTCCTGGGTTTTGGCTCAGGGTTCTGGAGGATGTGTAGTTTCCCTAGGTGGGCCATAGAACATGCGTTCAGGCAGTCCACAAACACTAGCATGCCAGTGTTACACTTAATTAGAATTTACTTGCACGATTAGCCGAGCCACCTTGAGGTGACAGAGCTGGGACTGCATGAAAAGCACTGGAGTCCCTCAGTTCAGAAAGCGGCCCTTAATTAGCATCAGAGGATTCGATAGTATTCATGGGATACTATGCCTGTTGCATTATTAATAGCTTCTCAGATTTTAAAAAAAATGTTGAATGGCATGCAAGATGCTTAAAACAAACATTTTATATTTGAAATATTGTGTAAGCAAAGGTGGCAGCATCAGATATTTTACTAAACTGTGGTTATACTGGTTTATTTGGCATGCTCAACTTCTCTAAAAGCAATATGAAGATAAAAGCAAAGAAGGAAAAAAGAAACTAATACTTTAATTAAATGTTAATTTTATACCAATGGAGATGTCTCTAGAGGGCACTTTAGCAACCCTGCCTCATCCACATAACATGGGAATCACAGCTTGTCAATCCATAAGAAGCTCAAACAGCTCATTTCCCACATATTTGGAAAACATATTAGTAAGTCTAATCGAGCTTCTATCTCATTTTGATATGGATATAATCATTTACAGTATGTCGCCAGTCCATTCATGTTTTTCAAACTCCCAATAACTACTGAAGAAACATTGTTGAGCTCTAGCTTCCTGTGTGCCTGATTGCAGCTATAATCAGTCATTATGTGCTGATTTTGATCTGATTTTTGCGGACTGTAAAGCAATTTTTTCCTAAAATAATCAACAAACCTCACTTTCTGCATAAAGATGGTCCTTCCTTATTTTTATTTATTCATTCACCTGTGACCTTTCATTTTCCCCACTCTCTGCTTTTCTATTTACAGCTGTGCTATGTTGCTGTCTGCTTGGCAGCCGGCCTCTCTGCTGTTACCTGCCCTGTCCAGCTTGACGTGGAGTACGGAGGTGCGTTCGGCACTGCGGGGCACGGTGACGATGAGGGGGGCGTGTTTCGGCAGCCTGACGAGCAGGGTGCTGTTCCCGTCGGGGCAGATGCCCGGGATCTGGAAGTGGCCGTTATGGTCGGCGACGATGAGGAGCTTGGGGGCGACGCCAGGGCGGAAGAGAGAAGCCCCGGGGGCGGGAAGACCCCCCGCGCTGCGAACGGAGCCCAGCAGGAGGTGGTCCTCACACATGCAGGCGTCGCAGTCCGCGTTCACCCTGCCTGTTTCACAGCGCAGGGAGCACACTGCAACGGCAACAACGGGACCTGCATTGATCTAAAGCCGAGTCTTATTCAAATCTTATCCTTTACAGCGCCGAACCGAAGTCAAAGCACTGTGAGGGATTTAAAAAAGTGAACCAAAGTCACTGGTGGAGGCAGAGCTGAGGTTCCCCTTTTCATTGTAATGCAGTTTTAGATCATGACAGTGCTACATAAATGCAATCCGTTATTGCTATGCCAGTTTTTAGTCTTATCCCAGATGAGCTAGTGTGGGTACAGGCAGGTTTTAGCCCAGCACTAAAACATCTTATTCAACAAATAAAGTCATGATTGTAAACCAAGGTTCATAGAGTAGTTGCTTTAGGTGTTTCAGACATAGGCAATGAAAAGGAAAAGCAATTCTCAACGGCACATTTTCACTCTTTATAAACAAAGGCCTGTACCGACACTGGACGTTCTTGGATATAGTTGGTCACCCATGACCTATAGTAGTAATGCACTGTATTTATATAGTGTATTTCATAATCTGACAGTACTTTACAGTGAGAGGGGGAAACTCACCTATGATGCATCCAAATACATTTTGATAAATTCTCTCTCTACATGAATCTACATCCACCAATGGCTAGCATCCATTTTGGATGAATTATCACTCTTAGTGTTTTGTGCTTGTTTGGCATAAAGTGTATTTTTTTGAAAGAATGAAGAGGAGAACACAAAGTTTCTCAGTACCATGGCACGCTGGTCCTTTGCACATTCTGCCTTCCACAGTGGGGCCAATGCACTGCTGCTCCCACTGGTGGGAGTGTGCATTGCATCTCCTGGAGCGCACCTGCACAGCTTCCTGGCCACACTTGGCAGGGCACTGGGTCCAGTCTGACCAAGGGCCCCACGCACCCCGTACCACAGACCCAGAAGCTCCTGGAGGCAAGAAAAATCACTTCATTATTCTTTCCATATATAATTAATGACATGGGTCCCAGTGTGTCTTGAGTACTTATGTTTCTGTTACTTTTGAATACTTTCTGCATTTCATTACTCTAAAATGATGACACCTCTTCATATTTAATAGGTCTGGTATAAAAGTAAGACCTGCCTTTTGGCTTGTGTCAAAGTGTGAAGTTTTACCTCCAGCAAATTTATAATCATGTGTCTTATGTCTGATAATTGTGAATGTTTTTGTGAACACTGGGTGGTGCTATTCAAGAGAGAAATTCCCCCATCTGCTGTCTGAAATGAAAAATGACATGACAGGTCTGATTTCACAAACACCCATTATATGTGTGTATTGCCATGTCCCTCGCTCATAACAAATCTAGCGCTCTGGGCCAGAGATTTTTAACACCAGTTCAAGTGGGCTGCAGTGTCTGCAGATATTTGCAGTTTTCTTTCAATCAGCAGCTAAATTAGGTCTTGGAAACAAGGTGCTGAACAGTGATATAATTTTAGCACTTTACTGGAAACCAACAGGCATTGCAACCATCTAGGATTTGATCTGGAGATCCCTGCTCTAATCTAGGGGCATCCAATCTTATCCAAGAAGGGGCAATGTTGCTGCAAGTTTTTATCCTTGCCCAGAATTAAATCATGTTACTCAATCAAGTAACTCAATGGAAAACATGTAACTCAATCAACTCATTATGATCAGTGTTAAAGAGATAAAGAGCCTCATAAGCTGAAACAAATGAATCTACTGCTGGGGTAGAAAGAAAGTTTGAAGCCCCACTGGCCCTTCTTGGATTAGATTGGACACTGCGCTCTACTGCTCTAGACAGTGACAAAATAACGAGCCTTGATTGGTTGAATGGCATGTCCTTATCATCAAACTCTCACACGTTCTCTCCGATCCTCACAGACTGACCTGTGGGACACAGGAACCGCACGGCGTAGTTGGAGCAATTGCGTCCGGCGGGCTGCTCGGCGTTGGAGCACCAGAACCCGATGGCGGGGTCGGAGTGCACCCGCTCCCCGGTGCTGTGGGCGGGCTTCCAGTCGGTGGTGCGGGCCTCCAGCGCCTTCGGCGACTCGCACACGCGGTCGCGGTAGTAGAAGCGGATGGCGTCCAGCTGCTCGTAGTCCCCCCGGCCCCCGGGGTGGTCCACGTTGAACCAGGTGCTCCACTCGTACTCATCTGTACAGACAGAGCATGAGCAAGGCAATGCTCAATGGCACTTTTTCACTCTACGTCATAAGCAAGGTAGGTTTGTACTTTAGGAAATTAATTTAACTTAATTCACTGAAACTGGCCAATCTTCAGTGGGGATTTTTCAATAATAAATTTCAATTCATTTTCTGGATTGACACCATTGAAATGAAATTGACCTCATGGTTATAAGTACTATTACAAGTACAGTGCTCCACAGTGCTATTCATTATTATAAGGATGTGATTATACTGGTTAAGTGCTCTTTATTTTCCTTATTCAAAGGCACTCATTTGCTGGGTACTGATGCCTTCAATTTCATCCTTGAACTTATTATGAATTTTCTCTCTTGTAGAGAACAAAAAGGGAAGAAATAAGTACTAGTTTAATAAATGAGTTTTTTTATATGGGCTTGTGTACAGAGAGAGACTAACCTTCAGAATGATAAGGAGGGGGATTGTTTTGCCTTGTGTTTCTCAAACCTCTCTGCCGCCCCCCTCTCCGTGTCCCTGTGGATCACATGTGGCTCTTAGTCACTGAGTCCCACCAGACGTGACTGTGAAACCACACACCCAGCTGTACCTTTTGGAACCACCTCAGATATGACAAGGCTCCCTTTTTTGACACGGCTCAAAAAATAAAAAATAAAAACGTTGAAACGTTTTGTTAATAGGCAGCTGACCAAAATCTTTGGGTTGAAAATATGCACATTAACGGTTAATCGTGGGGCTAATGTCAATGCTGACCAAATGCTTCAGCAGAGCAATTAGGAAATGGCCCTCATGGGCCTATTCTCAGCTGCTAACAATTAGCTCCCTCTTTGAAAGGCTTTCAGACAATCAGCGGCTGTCATCAGTTTAGTTTTCGCTTTTTGTTTTAATTTCATAATAATCCATCAACTGACAATGATGCAGTTTGATCATGAGAATGCAGATCAAGCAGCCTGGACTGATCCTGCAGTCCCTCACTCCCCCACTCCTTTCTGAATGACTAATGTTTGGGTTTGCAGAACAACAGCATGCTACAAGGACTGGCTTTGAATATGTTGAATTACTGTGAAAGGTTTAGCTGTATTACATTACTGGAACTGGCTTAACTGTGCTGAATAGCTGGGGCAGGCTAACTGTGCTAAATTACTGTGAGAAGTTTAGCTGTGTTACATTACTGGAACTGGCTTAACTGTACTGAATAGCTGGGGCAGGCTAACTGTGCTAAATTACTGTGAGAAGTTTAGCTGTGTTACATTACTGGAACTGGCTTAACTGTACTGAATAGCTAGGACAGAATAACTGTGCTAAATTACTGTGAGAAGTTAAACTGTGTTACATTACTGGAACTGGCTTAACTGTACTGAATAGCTGGGGCAGGCTAACTGTGCTAAATTACTGGGACATGCTGGGACTAGCGTAACTGTGCTAAATGACAACTGTGTCTAGAGATAATGCACTAGAAGAGCATTAATGGGGAACACCTCCTTCCTGATGAAGAAGTCATAGGTGTGACAAGGCGCTTCCTCTCCATGAGTGAGTGTGAGACTGAACACACAATGGCCTTCTGTTTAGAATCAGTTCCACAGACTGAACTGTGACCAGGCAGCTGTTTGCATCCTTCACGAAACCTGGAATTTGGAAAACCGTTTTTCACAATTTGAGTGGGAGCGACTGGCTTGGAGCTCAGAGACTCTGATGCTGTGAGCACATGAAGTGCCTGAGGCCAATAACTGCCAACACCATAATGATCATTTTCTCTCCATTAATGTTTCTCATTATTAAGGTTAGGCAAGAAAAGCATTTATTCTCCTCAAAGCCTCTTAAAAATGGCTGAACTTGAATCATTCAACTCCTCTCATGCATGTCCCTCTACTTGATCCACTTCTGTGCAATAATGCAATAATGTGGGATTTTTAATAATGCGGTCATTTTGTGGAGCTAATCATTGTTGTAATCATGCCTTGTGCATGATCCAATCCATCTGTTGCCAACTGGACAATGTGCTGTAATGATGTATTCTTGGCCAGACTCATAATGTGAAAACAAAATAATAGTGATTATATCTGTAGTTTAGGTCGACTGGTGGGGCGGTGGGAATTGCTATTGTTATTATGAAAGGGAACTTAAATCATTTTACCATAAATTAACAAATATATTTTTGTATTGTTTTAGATGAGATAGATGTAATGTAGATATTTCATCTAAATATATTTAGCTGCTGATGATGATGATAATGATGAAGATTGTTATTATTATTATTATTATTATTATTATTATTATTATTATTATTATTATTATTATTAGTAGTAGTAGTAGTAATAGTAGTAGTAGTATTTTGAACATCTTTTGTGTTATGTTATGGGCAAACAATGATCCAAGATGAATTGAGATGATCTCTCCTCATCAGTAAATGTGTGGTCATTCTATATGGCTGTGGTTTGGAGGTGTTGTCGGAACCGGATTTGCGCTGCGACAGACCTTGTGCCCAGGTGCAGGACATTACTCCCAGGATGAGTAAAGCCCTCAGTGACAGGCTGTTCATCCTTGCTTTCCGCTGTCACCTCTGACCTTTGACCTCTGATCTGTGGCAATGACCCTCACGCACCAGGCCCTCAGAATGCTAATTATAGCGTGGCAGCAGATCTCCTGCGAAACAACAGAGAAGCGGAATGGCCGTCAGCAGGCTTCACGCTGGATGCCATCGAAAACATTTCAGTGTAAAAATAACTTGGGTGCAGACCACTTTTCTTTAATTACCGTGGGTATTTGTTTTCAAACAGTGCATTGAAAGAAAATTAAACTTATTGCTAGGCATTTATGAAAGTATGAAACACAAGGTCAAAGAGAAACTTCTGGGAATTACTCACAGGATTCTCAAGGTAGGATAATGCAGTGCAGATTTAGTGCATTTAATGTTTTCATGAGGAATCTATTAGGGACCTAAGTGTATTTCAAGCAAATATCAACATCTAAGAGCTTTATCACCTGTCTTCCCAGGCAAGTGAAAGATCTGTAAAAATACTTTGGGAAGTTTGCTAGGGCTCAGTTCCTGGAATGCTGTTTCCATTCAATAAATTGCGCAGTAAAAACACGGACAGAAGTTTGTCACCATGCTATAAAACTTTACTCTTTTCAAGTACACACACATCAGAGTTTAAGTGTATATGAACCTACAGCACAGTGCAATAAACATTGACCTACACACATCAGAGTTTAAGTGTATATGAACCTACAGCACAGTGCAATAAACATTGACCCACACACAAATGAATTTGTAGTAAATATGTCCCAATATTAAGAATGCTATATTGGTTTGCTATCATTGCAGATGAATGCATAAGAATAAACCAATAAGTCTTTAGTGACATAACTGTCACGTGAGCAGCATGCAGACTGGAATTGCTCCTCTGTGTTTGGACTGGAAAGTCGGCTACACATGGGCTTAAGAATGGAAAACATGTTAAAGATGTTAATTGGACCCCTTTCAAATATCACATCTGTCAGAGTCATCACTGCGTCAAGGGAATCCTAAAATTTCTCAGTGCCCATTCACAAAAATCAGACCTAAACAGACTTGTGCAATCCCTCCTAGTACATGCATGTATACACTCACACACACACACACAAGCTTAATTTCTCTCTCATTAATAAACATTCCCATAACCAGTTAAAGGAAAACATTTCCACTGCATTGGCATCACATAACATCAAGTCATATCTTTTGGAATTATATGTGCAAAATATTATTTAAACAAATTTAACCACAATTGCAAAAAAGTAAAGTGAAAGTAAAAAAGATTTTATATAGCAAGGCAAACTATTAAATCAACAGACCAATTCTTTGTTGTTGTTGTTTTTTTGCAGAGCTTAATGTTAGAGATACAAGGTACATGGTGTCTGTGTGTCAGGAAAAGAGTAGAACATTGAAGAGCCAACCTGAGTCTTACCCCAGCAAGTGCCTATGTCCGGGATGAGGATCAGCAGCTGTTGTGAGCGTGTGTTCCCCCCTGCTCTCTGCCTGTCTCTTTTATAGCGCTGCACGGAGCCCTGGGGTTGGCCCCGTGCTGCTCGACGGAACCCAGATGAGAGAGAGCGGGGAAACCGCAACGGTCTGTACACATTCCTGCGTGCAGTCCTGAGGTCCTCGCTCGTCGGCTGTAAACACTTGGGCAGAGAGACACACGTCTCTCAGCCGCGCAAGGGTGTGGCACAGGTGCGTACGGGTGTCTGTATCAGTACGATTACTTGGCTCGGGATTACAAAAGAGTGCTTGGTGTAACGTTGCAATGAGATTAGGTGTGAGAGAGAAGCTTTATTGCCCTTGAAGGGAAATTTGTCTTGGACAAATGTTGCATTGCAAAAGATGTGTGAGCTCATACACATGATACACATTTTCAGTTTCATAGTACACATAATACATTTAGTACCCTTGGGCCAGGTGGCACTAGGTGGCATTTTGAGGAGAATGCCTCCTCCTCTCCTCCCTGGCCAACCATTCCCCACGGAATCCTTACTAACACAAGAATAAAAACAAATACAACTGAGAGTGGAAAAAAGCACCACAAGCATGCATTCCTTCCTGCGTGGGAGTATAAAGGTAGGACAAATGGCTCATTTTATATATTTATATTTGGGAATTTAATAGTTCTGCATTCTGCGACATTAGCAAACAGTGACATCACTGAAGTCACCTTGAATAATCATTTGCATTACAGGCCTGGAAGGTTACTAATCCCACCAGACAGCATGCGAGTAAACACACTGACTAGTGGACAGGCGACACTTTGAATGATAAGGATGTGTTAACCATCCTTGCCACAGACATTGTGACGAAGATTTGGAGCCACTATCCACCAAGAATAATGCAATGACCAATGGTAACATTAAAAGTTAAAAACCACGTCCACGTGCCTCCTCCAAACATTTGAGGTCACATCAGGCTTCTGAAAGACATCCACGGTGTCAGGAGTTCATTGAGCAAAAAGATCAACCAGTTACCTCAAATTTATGGTGTCAGTAGCATGGCAGGGAGCAACTGGGCTTATGGTCTGTTTTCCTGTGTTGTGAAGATTGAAAAGATCATATAATGAGGTGCTGGATTAGGATACCACAAGATTTCTCTTTTTATGTGTTTTTCAGTCAAATGTTCAACTGTGTACATGTAACATATGTTATATATTTTCATGCTGCTGGTAATGAGAAAGAGAGCATTATCCACACAGCCAATCTCTACAGTAGACTAAACTGAATCAGGTTTCAACACCACGTTTACCAGTTTCTAGCTTCAGGCAGTTGAAACCAGTCACTTACCACCTGAAAGCTACAAGCACATAGGAACAGCTGTTTTATTTGAAATTTCAGCTGAATCTAATTAGAGGTTTATAGTAAAAATGCAATAATAAAATTTAGGGGGAGGGGTCCAGTTTAAAAAAAAAAGAATGACATTTCAAATACATCATACAAATCTATTCCTTAAACTGTCCTTTCGTGCAACACTCCTGTATTGCAATTTATATGTTCTGGACCCATAACCCCCAGCTCATGTCATTGCTGGCACCTCATGCACAGCCAACCCGATTGTTTTAATAGCTCAGTAGATATCAAAAACAAGTTAATTTTCTGACATCTACACTTTTGGGATGTTATTTTGTATATATATGGTGCAAAGTATTTTGGCAGTGAAACATTTTTTTGTTGTTTTGACTCTGTAGTCCAGCACTCTGGATTTGAAATGAAACAACGGAGCACCTGATGTGGATGTGAACACATTCAAATTAAAGCTGACAGGCTGCACTCTAACCTCGTATTCATTGTTTTACGGAATTTCAAATCCAATGTGCTGGAGCACAAGTCAGGTCCCCCTAATTCAAGTAAGTATAAATATTGGCAAAAGATAAGTTTCAATTAATTTAATGACTTATAAGGTCAATATTTCCTTGCTTATCCCTTACATTTGATAACTGCATCAATTATGCAACTCATGGACAACACTTGGTTCATGATGTAATCTTTTGAGATGCTCTGTGAACCTTTTATTGCTGTCTCTTTCAATTACTTTGTGTTTGCTGGGACTTCAGACTTGAGTTTATTCATGAGAAAGTGAAAAGCATGTTCACTGGGGTTTATATCTGGTGACTGACTGGGTCACGTCAAACACTTCCTCCTTTTATTCCCGATATTCTCCTTGGTTAAGTGTTTCTACGTTTTGGGTTGTAATCTTGCTGTATGACAGCCTTCCGCCCAATGCGTTTGGTGGCCTTTCTTTAAATATTGGTGGACGACATGTTTCTGTACACTTCAGCTGTCACTCTTCTGCTGCCATTACTAGTTACATCATCAATAAAGACCAGTGAACCGGTTCCAGATGCCCCCATACAGGCAGGGCTACCATGTGAAATTCTCAGACCGTGTGGTGATTCCTAATTCCTCCAGCAGTTAGTTTCTTCTTTAGGAAATTCCATAATGTTGACTGGAATGCACAAACATACTGAACTACCTCTAATTGTTTTTTTTTTCTTTTCTCTCTTCCTCACAATAGCTTTCCTTGGTTGTCATGCTCAGTTCTCTGGCCCTCATCTGCAGTTTTCTTGTCTTGCTTGTAAAGTCGACTTCACAAACGCGTCCAAAGGACATAACCCGTGCCCTGACACTCACAGCTTTCCATTTATAAATAATTAGAGTAATAAGGTAAATTAGTGAAATTTGAACCAGCTGAAGTCCCAATACATATGCAGACTTGGAAGAGGGGGACTTGACTCATTGAATGGCATTGTTAAAATGCAGTTTAATGCCTGTTTTAAAAAAAGCACACTAAAAATAAATGCAGACATTGTGAATTTGACCTCACAGTCATAGTTTGATTTGAAATACAAATTTGATTAGTACATAGGAAAAACAACTGTCCAAATACTTTGTGTGTGTGTGTGTGTTTGTGCTAAAAATACCCAACGATTACCTGTCCTGGACTGTTGCTGGCGTCTGAGGGTGTTTTAAAGTGACCCTCATTAACTGGCCTCTTTGTGTAAATTAGAAACTGAAGCTGCTTTCTCATAAGGGGGAGAGGGAAGGGAGTCTAATCTGTGGCCTAGGTCATGGAACACCAGGACCATTTGCACAGGACTTCCCTCAAATGTCCACAAAGGGACAAAGCCCTGAAGAAGACCGTTACATGACAAAGCGAGCAAATTATTTTGCAACGCTTTATGAAATTAATTTCAATTTTTATAACCTTTAGGAGTGATGAATATTTCTTGTTTCCACAGGAATACATGAGTGTAGGGGTGTGTCCGGACCCTGTCACCGGCACTGGTAAATTCCAGAAGCCAAAGCTCCCTGGATGCATTGGCACAGCCCAGGGAAGGGTTCCAGTGCCCGAGACCATAATTCAACTATTTACGTGCCATTGAAGTCACTTCTTAATTCACGAATGCACACTAAGACCAGTCAGTTCAGACGTAAGCAACTGTGAGTAATACCACGGCTCCGCAGCCTGTCTTAATGGAAAAGACTGCATCATGAACTAAATTTCACCTAATGTTTACCAGGCAATGATTACTGCATTTCTTATACAGGGACTCTGTTTGGTATGAGATCATTAAAGAAGGGCCGAAATCAGGAAGCAGTTAGAATTTGGGGCTAAGATCCAGGTTCACGAAACTGTAAATCTTTATCCAGACAGTGTTTAGGATGCTGTTTGTTCCTCCATTTATTCTTTACAGGTAGCCATTAATGAAACTGAATTACACAGTGGCAGTACTGACATAAAATCACTTCATTAAAATGCAAGGCCAAGAACTGTGGCTCAACTGGCATCAGAATATGGAAAGACCTATTAGTCCTGTTCGGAATCTCATATGTCAGCAGACGACATGGAATATATTTAAAAGTAAATCATATGAAGAAACATTTATTGAGCTCAGAGTTATTTTACATGCAAGTCAGAGTTTCTTTACTTAAAATGTCGAGACCGTGAGTGTGATTATAATAAAAAACCAACTGCCTATAGCATTGCATGTCTAAATGAAGAAAACCTAATGACGCAGATATTCTGTTTGATGGTGCTCTTAAATAAACTTGCGCAGGCCGAATAGCCTTTTCCTAGTCGATGCTTTCTGTGCAAATACACCTCCTGAACTTCCTGTTTCACCAACTACAACATGAAGTCAGCTCACATATGTATTTGCTATTTTTTTTGAAAACTTCACAATACAGTTAATGCTACATAATTAAGAGGAGTTGCGTTAAATTCCTGGTTTTAATAAGCCCTCTTTAATGAGCTCATCAAAGGGAGCTATTTCACGCCAAAGGACAGTGCTCAAGGGTAAAGGAAACAGGACTGGCCAAAAAACAAAACAAAAAAAAGAATAAACAGCAAAGAAAACAGTAGAAAAACACACGCAACCTTGTTTCTAAGAAACCCGACAAAGCCCACAACTCATAAAATGCAGCATGTCAGTATTACATCACTGGAGAAACGTGCATGCTGTATGATATTCCGTAGTGAGCTGACCCTTCATTTTTTTTATTTTGTGGTTTGCAGTGGCTCTGTAACACTCTATCATAAGGTATAATGTGTTTTCAATATTACATGTCATATTGCAAACGTAGTTGCACCGCAAGCATTATTTTATTTATCCTATTTTGACATTGCCATGTAAAATGTTCTATATTAGCTCACATAATGTAGATGTATTCTGTTAGTTGCAATGGTACTTGCATGAATTCTGTGCAGAAATATCGAATGCAACATCTAGGTGAAATGTGATCCCTGACTACACAGAATTGGATTTACATATTAAATTGTATATCAACCTCTGACCACATGTATCGGATATGAAGAAATCTGATTTGTCAAATGTAAAATTGAATTTATAGAATTTAAAGTAGCAGTATCCTATGATTTCCAATGCATTTGTAGAATTTAAATCAGTTGATGATGTTCCAGCTCAGACATGGGCATTGAACATTCCACTCCAAGGACTAAAATATATTATAACCACCACCACAAGTATTTTTCCTACAAATTGAACAAAATTGGGGGCTTATAATCGATGGCCTGTGAAGCACACCATTGAAAAAACAAGTAAATATGTCAGAACAGGAACAGTACATTTCAAACTCCATTTTTTCCATTACTTCCGAAGGACTTTGGTTTCGTACTCTGGCACCCTCGTGAATGTGGAGCTCGGCCAGGCTTCCCCAAAGCCTCGCAGACTTGAAACCCCACCAGTGCAGACAGGAAGCTCAGCTGGTCTGTGTGCATGTTGTAGGGGTACGCTGGGAACCTTTAACGACTTCAGCAGTCAAGGTCTGCGGCGCACGCTCTGCTAATATCATCAGGAGCCCACGAAGCTGGGGAGCGTTAGGTCTCCTCTCTTCCTCCCGGTGTTTGCTCTTTTCAGAAAACAGGTCCGTGTTCTCAGAAATGTTCTCCGCGTAATTTACGGCACAGACGTGAACCGTATCATTTTGCAATAAGAAAACAATTTGATATGTGAATTGTTCCAAAGAACAGGGAGTTTACATGTACTTCTTAGAAAAATGAGGGATGACTTGTTTGAGCACACTACCTCAATGGTTTTCAGTGGGCTGGCGGGGGGTTCTAAAATGAATCACGCGCTCATTTCAGAAAATTTTGATTATATAGTTTATTGATCGGCCCATGTTTCAGTGGATTAAAAACAAAAAAATGTCAGGAGGGCCACGCATCTCCGCTCACAGTCTGACATTATCAAAGACCCAAACATATTGCATATTTGAAAAAGTCATTTTTATTTGTAATGTGTTTTTTGGGGGGTATTCAGAATTTTTCAGCACCAGCTTCAGTTTCCACAGCGGTTAGCCAGAACCAAAACTGAAAATGAGGTGACAGACCCGGCTCAGACTGAGTTTGAGGGGGTGGGGTGACACTTTGCCAAGACATTAGACTGCCTCGTGGTACTTTAGTGCCTTTCGGTTGCCTATCTTTGGAAGCAGTCAGGGATCAGGACTTTTACCAACTGGAGCAGCATGTTATATAACCTGTTCTTAGTTTATTTCATATTTGTAGAAGCTGCTGGGAAAGGCCAGTTATTACAGCAGAAGGGAAAATCTCATGGGTTCCATACTTTCTGTTTTTCCTCTTCTGGTCCAGCAAGATTGCTCACACTTTCACGTATTTGGTTAGAAGCACAAGGCCATCATTCCAGGTTTTAAAATAATCTCTTCCTGGAAAAACCTGTTTCAAAACCTTCACTCTGCTCTTCAAGCCCTCTGCTGCCTCCATTCAGGGCCTTGTTAACCGTCTCTCGATCCATTTTATACACCCAACATCCCTCCTGGAGTAACTTCCCAATGTAAGAGAGGGAAACCCATGCTTGGAATGTGACTGAAACTGTGGTGTTTTTGAACAATTATTTTTCATCCTGTACAATTTTGCTCATCAGTTTATTTCAGTTCAGTACATACATGTAGGGTCTATCTGAAAAAGAAAATTTCAGATGGTAGGTGGTATCTGGGTTTTCCTTCGTATACATTTTCTGAAAATGCAATTTTATAATATGAAAGTTTTTTGGATATGCAGTCCTGTTATTGGTGTGGTTGTACATATCTGCGAATGATGACCAAATTCTATAAAGTTTACATGAGACATCCTTTATTCCCATTCCTCTAAAAAAAACCACCCACCTGAAGGGCAGCATGGAGCTCACAATTAATTTCTATTCAGGTTTGTTTTTCTATTTTATTGCTATATTAGTTCCAGAGGGATTATTTTGTGAATAATCTTTGATAAAATGCTTGTTAAGAAGGAGACTGCTATAGAAGTTAGCAATCATCTTGTGGATATCAAATCTTCTGGCAATAGTTTCTATTTGACTCATAAATCCAGAAAGGATTGGCAGGTATTAGCATCATATTACTATGAAAAATTCTAAGACTTATTGACTGATAAACATTGTGAAAGGCCATGAGCGTTCTCTCTCATTCTTCCTATTGCTGAACCAACAGCCAGCTCTTTGATAGCAATTCATGAGATGACTCAATATTTCTTAGAAAAACAATAATTCTCTTCTGAGGAAAGAGTTATTTCAGTTTTACTTAAAAACTAAAAACTCTTGATATGCAGGTCAAGCTTTTCAAGTAAAAAAAGGTTTTATACACAAAACGAGTGTGAGAGAGCAAAGCACCACGATAAGGGTTGGAATGTGTGTGCTTGTGAGGGGAGGGGTTGTCACCCAGCAACATCTCATGTCTCCTGTTAACAGGGATCTGTGCCGACAGCTGTACAGGGAAAATGGGACGTCCACAGCAGCTGTCACACCTCAGCCCAACACAGGTGCTTGAGCTCTGTGTCTAATGCTTACACACACTCATGCACACAACAAGGTCCTAACTTACACACACACACATGTACACATTCTCTAGCACACATAATAAAAAACACATGCAAGTACATGGTGAATAATACAGAAGATGTGTCAATAAGAACTCACATCGATGGTCACTAATTGCTCAGGAGCACTTGTACGTTCATGCACAATGAATGCACATGAATAAAAAACACAAACTGGGAGCGAGGATGGTCCGGCCAGGTCATAATGGAGAAATGTAAAACAAAACAGATTTGAGATATATATGTATCATAACTATCTGTGTGAGTCATCCACACAAAGAAGGACAGTCGTAACTCTCTGCCCACGCTCCAGGTCTGAAGAGTCTGAAGACAAAGGGAACCATTTTCACGGTACTCAAAGCTAACCTTTCTTGGCCAGAGAAGAGGGGTGAGCAAGCAGGAAAGAGGGTCCCTTGGGAGCTGCAAAATCGCAAGTCCCCCTTGATCAGGTGACTCATTTGTAAAAAGGGTCTTCCAGAATTGTGTCCGTGAAACACCGTCACTAATCGCTGTCTCCCCCGAGGTCTCAACACACTTCCACTCCTATAATGCGTTTACAATCTCCTTCTGTCACTTGGCGATCTTATTCCAAAACAATGTTCAAAAGAACTTTTATGCAGGGTGGGGTCACGAGACTGACTGAGGTGAGGAGAAACGCAGGCTTCACTAAGAACACACTTTACATTGCTTCAGTTATGGGTCATGAAACCCTATCGAGCCAACTGCCATTTATTAGCATAATATGCCAAGGTAATCATTTGCTAAAAGGAATGAAAAAGAAGGGTATTTTTGTCAGGTATGCCGATGGTGGTGGAGCCATTGACGTCTGTATGTACAGTGAGCTCCATAATGTTTGGGGCATATTTTTTCTTGATTTGGCTCCAGAATTTTAGATTTGTAATCAAACACTTCACATGTGGTTAATAAAAGCTGAGAATCTGCACTGTAAAGTGTATTTTGTACATTTTGGCAATCACAACAGTTTGTTTTCATGCTCCAAATACCAGAATTCCATTTGAAATGAACACATGAGCACATTCAGTGCTTATTTTTCTTAGAAGATAGTCCAGCGGCAGTGTATTTTGGAGAAAGAAGTCTGTCTAGAGACGACAAAAAAGTCATCTGACAAGGAATTATTGAGCAATACATCAAACCTAATTTTAAAGATGCTTTTTGCTCTTTCACAATCGGCATACTAGTTCCTGTGCGTGCATCATCACATTTAAATACTTGGCGATATTGTCTCACCCGACACCACCAATGAAAAATAGCATCCAGAGGAGCAATTACAGAATGCAAACACATTAAATTGATATTGCTACAAAAATTCCATTGTGAAAAGACATCAAATGTGGCATTTTTTAATATGAAAAAAATTAATGATTAACACTTCAAGGTTAGTTTATCAAAAAGGACTGAAAAAAGCTAAATAAATAAATAAAAACAAATAAAGTATGTGGAGGCAGAGCTTTGAGGTGTGTAAAAGAACCAGCCCTCAGATAAATTCAATATTTCCATTTTACATTTGCAAGTAGGTATTTAGCAAATACTCTTACCCAGAGCAACCTTTATAGCTTGCATCTTTGACGTGCACTCCATTTATACAGCTGAATACTCCCTGAAGCGATTCAGGTGAAGTACCTTGCTCAAGGGTAGACCTGGGGATTAAAGCAGAAACCTCAGTTACTAGCCCAGTTCCTTTAAAATACACTTCCTGTGGCACCAGAGCTGGCATTAAAATAGGGATAAAATACCCTACACCTGCCTGTCTAATCTGTCTGTGATTGAATCCCCATTTTATCAGAGAGGACAGTTGCCCTGCAGATCAATCAAGATGAAGAGTTCTCGCCAAGAGGTAAAAAATTTCCCAAGGCTTCCATTTAATGGGTTTCGTCCAGATGTGTCGTCGCTGAACCTACAATGTATAACGAGTCACTGCCTAACCACAACACTTAGTGTGTGTGCCTTTACCTGTCAGGGTTACGTATGGTGGCTCATTACATTATGTAATGTGGCCCCAGATGCAGGTTAAGTTGCTGATCTTGCCAACAACTCTCGCCTTTTACCATCAAACTGTTATTTTGTTTGGTAAATGGTAAATGGACTGCATTTATATAGGGCTTTTATCCAAAGCGCTTTACAATTGATGCCTCTCATTCACCAGAGCAGTTAGGGGTTAGGTGTCTTGCCCAGGGACACTTTGACATGCCCAGGGTGGGGATTGAACCGGCAACCCTCCAACTGCCAGACAATCGGTCTTACCTCCTGAGCTATGTCGCACCTTTGGTTTTATAATTCACCTCAGCCACAGTGTCCAGGTGGTTTAGCAACTTGCTCTGGAGTTTGCTGGAGGTATGGAATATATGGGAAACTAATACACACTTTGAACACAAATCAGAGTGTGTGATGAGTAATTTATTGTATAAAAGCTCCCTGCAATAGTTTGTTGACTTCTGTAAGTATACTCAATTTCAACGGCAAATTCTGTTCAGAAGCAAGAAATTCAATTCAAGCTAACTGTGACACAGTGTTAATAGTACCCTCTCAAGTACATAACATATTTTTCAAAGATGTAGTAAGCCTGCCCAACTCCAAAGCATCACATTTAATGGGTCCTATGTTTTTGGCCCACTCACCTTGAACAGTGTTTGTTTTCACATGGATCTCAGCAAAACATTTCCTGCATGTGAAAATTAGGAAAAGGCAAGATTTTCTTTTCTTATTTTCCCCATGTGATCTACCTGACTGACAGCCTTGTTTTGGGCAGTACGACAGCTTTACCTTAACCCTGTAACTTTACAAAAGTGAATTTCCGAGGTTTGATATGGATAGGCCTACACAGCCATATAGTTCTGCCTGTTTCACTGCTGATCTCTCTGATTGTACCAGGACTGCCACAGCGGGGGGAGCACCTTCAGTGTTTCAAGAGCAATCTAAAGATATGTATCTCTGCTGTTAACACAAACCTGAACTCTTGTGTGTTCCTTTGACCCACTGTGACGTACAGTGTGAGAGGAGATAAGCCTGGCTATAAACAGAAACAGGGAATTAAAAAAAAGAAAGAAAGAGAAAGCAACACAATAGGGATACAGAAATCTTGTTTACCACAAAACTCTTGGCGACCCTCGTGACCAGTAGATGTTTTTTCTATGTACATTTTCACAAAACCACATTACATCACTGTCTGAAACTTTCTGGCAAGCCTCTTTCTGTGTTCTTACCATCGGAATGGTTTCCTACTTATTGAAGTGTGCAGTGTGAAGTGTGCTGGGACAAAAACTGAAACAATCGAACCCTCAGATTGCATGACTAAGCGAACAAATGCGTCATACTGGGGTATTTATGTGAAAGCAGTTGCATGTACGTCACATTATAACACAATAAAATGAGAATATATAGCTAAATGTGACTTTCCAGATGCACATCTGTTCCTTGGTTCCAGCGAAAAAGATAACCAGTGGAGCAAGAGTCGGTTCTGATAGAGTGCCTCATTCAAAGTAGTGTTGCAGCCTAGATTTACAGCAAGCGTATCTTTTTGATTTCACCTTCCGTACCCAAGGGGGCCTCAGTCCTTAAAGCATTTTCAGTATGTTTGAAGATGAATGGCCCACGTACTGCCCATTAATGTGCATTCATTCTTTTATTTTTTGACATCTGGTAGTCTTTTCCTGCTCTATTTATCCATCTCTATTCCGGCTATTTCCCATGGCTGCTCCTGCCCGGCTCCCGGAGATGGGGTGCCTTGAATAAATTGTGAAGAGCAATGATTAGAGCTTCCATGTGGAGCTGGATTCCTGTCTTAGGTAACGTTTTGTCTGATTCGACATGTGTCACCTCGCCATAATACCTCTGCCGTGATGGGTAAATACAGTTCAATGCTAAAGGACTGGGACAGAGAAATCATTTTTTTTCTTGTTTTGCTCTGTGCTCCAGCACATTGAATATGACGAAAAATAATGAGTGTGAGGTTACAGTGCAAAACTGTCAGCTGTCCTACTGGGCAATCTCTGATGGAATTACAGCCCTTTTTATACATAGTCCCCTCATGTAGGAGATCAAAAGTTGTTGGACAATTGGCTCCTCTTCATGCACAAGAAAGCAAACAAAAGGTTCAGAGTTCTAGATGTGAATTTAGAATGTTTGAATAATGTATGCAAGTGAAAAAATAACAAAAACACAGGAATCATGAGAGGCTTCAACATTTTAAAACAATTTTATGGTTAGGGCTAGAGTTTGGTTAGGAAGAATCTTTCTTTACCAAGTTGCCTCTTTTGAGGATGCCTAGGTAAAAAAAGTTTGCTTTTTTATCTAGGGGTTGTGGGTAAAAAAAAAACCCACTAATTCGAAGAGATGTCCAGATACATTTGGAAATGTACTGTTGGCTCACAGCTAATAAAAAGGCCACAATTAAAAATAGGTGCCCCCTATTTAAACAAATCTATCGGCTTGCAGGACAAAGTGAGATTGGTTCATAAACGTTACAGAGAGACTGCTGATTGGCTGCTTATCTTTGACATCACTCCCACAAGACACCCTTCCCTCCGCCCCAGTCTCAGTCCCCTCCCAACCTCCCGAAAATGCAATAGAGCCAGCTGACCAAAGTTGCCAACCCTATACTACATTTTGTTGAATTCTTCAGGCCAAAAAGGGCTTAATTTGAATGAAAAGTCTAAAACTAGATGTCATAACACAGCTTGCTCAACAAGAGTAAATTCAAACTGAAATCGCTCCTAGGGTTTAAAAAAAAAATATTATTCACGTGACCAAAATTTGTTTTGATCAGAATTACAAAACTAAATAAATTAATAAATAAAATGAGAATACAATAGCTCATGTGCTGTGACAAGTACTGTGACATGTGAAATGTGGAGCTGGTTTGGGGGAGTACAAGATCCAGTTATCTTGTTGTAAGTCAGTGCAAAGAGGTAGAGGTGTTCTTCTCCCACCCTCTCCACCCCAAGTCTGGGAAAACCATCAGGATCCTTTGTTGTAACTGACCACCTTGGTCATGATACACTGACCCTTTCCAGCAGCAAAAAGCAACTCAGCAACATGAAACACCTGAACAATGACATAACTGATTTCTTTGGAAAAACGGCTTACACATCCATAACATTCTCATTCGCACATCCCATTTCCACAGGAAACATACAGCCTTACTTGGGTGGCTTCTAAAGCTGAGACTTTGATGAACAAGATACACAGTTGTGGCAGATTATACATCATACCCTGCAAGTACAACAAGTAAGACTCCAAACAAACTGTTGCAGCAATATTTGCAATACATTTGCACTTAATATTTTCTCTGCTTGCCCTGATTCCCATGTTCCTCAAGAAAGTGTCTTTGTAAGAACATTAAAGAGTAATTTGCTACAATGTTCATTTAACTGGCATTGTCAAACTGGCATTATCTTTGATACTTATTAGCAAATTAAATCAAATAAATATATTTTTACATGTTGGGTAAGTGAGGTGTTTTAACGGTTGATGCACTTGTGTTTGGTATTTAGAGTGCTGGGCATCAAACAAGTGTGTTAACAGATAAACAACACAACAACCTATGGCCTATCACCCTCCTGCCTATTGACTCTGACAACAGCGCAAAATAATGAAACTCAGTATCCTTGATTTCCTCTCTCATCTCAAAGATCTGTTCAGTCCTCACTTCTAATTATACATGCATACATAACCCAAAAAAAACTGATCACTGACCTAAATCACAACCCCCAAATATTTACAATGTATAGTTCACTTATTCACATCGCCATTCGAAGTTAAAGCTGTTGACAGTTAAAATGTAAATGAAAATGACAAAAAATCCCACTGTCAAATTGTATATGTATGATGTAGTCCTCAGCTGTTTCGAAACAAATAGGAGTCTGTCATTGCACTTCTCTTCACATTAATAAGACATTGGCACATCTGCAGAATGTCTAAATAATTACAGTATATTATGCTGCATTAGTCTCACTCCCATAGGCCAGAGAGCGGCAGGTTGTCAGGCAGCTGGCTGTACACTGTGATTTGTTTACTGTTCTCTTCCAGCCCTTACACCTCTCCCTTATAATCTCACCCTCAGCCTCCTCCCTGATCTGTACACCAGTATGATCCTCCCATCCCATGACTCTTTATAAGGGAGTATTTTATATTCTTGTTTAGCCGATTACACTATTGAAACACAGGTGAAATAAGCTGGGTCCTATTTACTGATAGTGTGTACACCTGGTCATTGAAACTAAATTTAGGAAAGAACCTAAATACCTGTTTTCAACAACTTCACATGATTGAGCAATAGGCTGTAAGAAAAACCAGAATACACATGGATCCCCAAGGATGAGTTTGAGAAGTCCTTTCTTAAGGCTACTTTAAACAGCAAAAACTATTTTTCCAGAATTTAAGGAAAAACAGACTACTTTGATGGTATCCCTGTACTCAGATTCCTGGTGAGTTAGCACAATAAACGTTTTATTCTAATTTCAGATGTAATGGTACTGGTGCAGTACTCCCTCAAGTGGAGAAAGAAAGTCAATACATTGAAACCAAGGGACACCTTAAATGACCTTGAAGGAAGGAGCTGAAAAACTGGAACTTGACCGCCATTATGCCTACTACTGCTTCTGCTATTATTGCTACTACTTTCACTGCCGCTACTCTCTATTCAAGGAGAATTCAAATGGAATAGTGAAGTCTGACCAGTCTCCGGTTTGATCCTCATCTGTATTAGATGAAGAAAAACAAAGCTTCCTGGTCAGAAAATGCTAATTGGAAACAGGAAAGCCATATAAACGTCAGGTTTTTTCAAAACATTACGGAAAGGTCACACAGCCACACATTTTTGCGGCGATGTTTTAAAAAGCTGCAGTAACACTTTGTCCTGGCAGGAACGGTTGCTGGGTGGGACGTAACCAGAAAATATCAGGGTTTATTGGATTCGTTCTTACCCACAGCTGTGTGAAAGCTGACGGATCAGTCCGGAAAAAAAGTGGGTGGAAAATGAGATCATTCCTTCCTCGAGCGAAACTCTGAATATTCAAGGAGAGGAGGAAGCGAAGATGAATGAAGGGTTGCGCGACATCACTACCACGGCGATCCAAAGGATTTCAGACCAGGAAAAGAAGGCGTTCGCTTTCCAAAGGTCGGTGATCAGGTGACCCCCGTGGCGAGGAAAGGTCAGAAGTGATAGATGACAAACGGCTGCGAGGGCGTGTGGATGAAAAGGTCACGGGCCTCATTAATAAACAGGGCGTACATACACACACACACACAAAAAACTAAAATGTGTACACCACTTTCCCAGTGGATTTGGCAAAACGTGTACATTTATGCAAACTATGAGACTGTGGAAATTGGTGCCTCTGATGGAAAAGTAGTGAAATGCAGATGTCCTGAAGACCCATTTCACTCTATTTCTTTCACTTCACATCAAAGTACACAACCTTCTATCAGCCATATCCCTTGTCCGAGGAACATCTAGGCCTAAGCAGTTTGTCTGCTGTTAGTCAGAAAGTCCATGTTTAAGCTTCCAAATTGCCCGAAAAATGATAATATTGCTGGTGACACCTCCCATGTGATACATCCAGAGTTTCTGCTTATGCATTCAGGGAGGTGGTATACAGTCCCACAGTACAGACACAAAGTTCAACTGCTTTTTTTATCCCAGAATCTACTCAAATGCTGAATGCGAGGTCCAACAAATGTGATTTCAATTTGATAGTGAAGTTTTTCATCAGGGTGATATTTACTTGGTTGTAAAATCTGTATTTTTTGTGTGGATGAATTTGCCTTTCATGTCTGCAGCTATGTGAAACTGCCTCTTTGAGATGCACAATACATTTCTGTGTAAGAGTATTATCTTATCGTATTGTATTTTAAATGTCTCATCATGGGCTGTGACTCTATTAATACCTGCCTATGGTAGTTTAACCTGATGAAATTTGGATGGGGGGGGGCACAAGTGCCTATTTGGTCTGCATTAATCCCCGCCCACCATTGCCTGTTATGCACGCAATGCACTTCTTTGCATGCACTGTGATGTGTGACCACTTATTTTTAATTTCTGAAATAGTTTGGTTGCTGTGACAGTCCACAAATGCTGCCAGTCCACACATTTTCAATCTACGGATCCTAGGCTTGTTCATGTATATAAAATTTAAGTTAATTGTGATTTATAATGAGAAAATTGTGTGCGAGTGAGCATATGGGCGGTTTTATAAATACTGATATTTTTGACTATGCTCTTTTCTACTGTTGTACATAAATAACTTTTTAGTTAGAACCTCAGCAAAGTTTTATAAATGAGGCCCCTTGTCCTCACGCACGCATACCTGAGATCTTCCAAGCACAGTTTGCACAGAAAGGAAAAAAGAAATATGCTGAAATAGTTACACGGCATCACTTCTGTTATGTAACTATGGCAATGACTGATGAAAGAACGTTTTTGACGATGGAAAAAAAAAAACAGAGGAACCTTTGCTCAAATCATTTTTTTTTTTTTGCAATGCTTGAATGCATCTAATAAGCTGCGAACCTCAGCATTACAGAAAAGCAGAGGAGGAGCGTACAGCGCAGGAGATTTTGATGCATGCCTTGCTTAATGCCAAGTGATGGTACGAACCCTCACATAGTCATGGGAGATTGGAGTGTGAAATGCATAACGGGTGGACCTGCCATGCGATGTCAATCACATGCGTGAACCAATGAAAACACATACTTTGTGGCAAGACATCCATTGGTTCAATCCTTACTCTCCCGTGACTACCCCCAATGTTGTGAGGTCAGAGATGCTCTTGTTGATAGTCTATACAGTTGTGTCTTTTCAACTAATTGTATGAAGCATTTGGCCGAAGAATCAGAAAAAGCAGAGCTCAGGTCCCAAGAAATACACAATTTTAAATGAGATTGACTGTTCAACCAAACCTGTCACATACTGTAGACAGGGAAAATATCTGAGTGCCCTCTAATTTAGTCATTTTCTAAGTGCTTGTATATTTTTGTGGAAAGCAGACATAGAGAATAGTCCTCTTTCAACATACCAGCAAGCTCCACGTGAATTCTTTTCCTCGGTCCTACAACAGTCAGGGGAATTTTTCATATCAATTCTTGAATTTTGCTGATACTGCTTTCCTTTAGCCCAGACTGCACGTGCCATAGGAAACAGTTCCAACTGAAAAAATAAGATTAAACATCATGTTATAAAGAATAATTAGGTAACAGGCCTAATGTCACTATACGAGCTGTTTTAGAGATACTTGAGCCTTTTCTTGCATTTGACCATGATGACCCTAACACTCCCATACTAGCCATTGTACAACTGATAGGTTGTCAAAAACTAAAATGTATTTAATGGCACACAGAAACTGTCTGGGCCCACTGAAAACATACACTAAAAGAGAAATTATGTTCAAAACAGAATGA
Organism: Anguilla anguilla; assembly: GCF_013347855.1. NCBI lineage: Eukaryota > Metazoa > Chordata > Actinopteri > Anguilliformes > Anguillidae > Anguilla > Anguilla anguilla. The sequence continues at coordinate 37,387,888 of NC_049205.1, forward strand.
ACGATCAACTTTTGTTTGTCGCTTTGGATAAAAGCGTTGGCTAAATAAATGTAATGTAATATAATTTAAATAGGGGTTTACAAAAAGTTACAGGTATGCACCAGTAGAGGGAACTCTTAGGCTAGCTTGTCATCAATTGACAGGCGACGCGAAGCATTACAGAGAAGATGTCACCTGTGACAGCTATCTTCCAAACGTCAGGTGCTTATCGGCACTCAATTTCAGAGAGACATTCAGTTTACTCGTAGCGTATACTTGATCTCCATGTCCATTATGAGAGTACAGTAAAGGATCACTCTGTGGATTCTCTCAGTGCCCCTACGGACCCATGTGTAGGCTGCCGGTATTGCTTTCAAACAGGATTGGCCTTAACACAAAGATACTTTGCAAGGTGCTGTTAAATAATGGCACACAAATGGGCAGTGACATTACATAGGCTGTCCGTCTAGAGTTCAACACGCGCGGAACAGAATTGTACCGAATTACCCTTAGACAGAACCATAAAAGGAGTAGCAAGCTGCCAGCCAATCAGGATGGAGCCACTTTGCAGATAATAGCATTAATTATAATATCAAACTGCTGATGGCAGGCAAATGTAGCCTTTAAAAGTGTAGAAAACCTATTTGAGAGAAAAACATTCACATTTTATAATTGTGAAAGGGTTGATAATTATATTTTGAATATGCTAACAATCCCACAACTTAAGTGATTTCAAAAATCTTAGAAATAGTACTAATAAAATTGGTGTCTGTCGAGGCTAGTTCTAGCATCATACCTGCAGGCCCACTAACTGCATACATGCACATAATATGATTTCAGAAATACTGTAATGTAGTTCCAACACTTATAGTAACCGAGTTTCAAAGCAAAGGCAGAAGATTTATAAGTGAACATGTACAACTGTTGGTCCTTTTCAAAACACTCATCAAGGGATTTGGGACTTCTAAGCAAGATAGGTAACCTTGTCCTTCCACAGGTAGCAGATTGTAAAATCAATGCGCTGTTAATCTTGTGTGGCAGTACATATTGATCAAGCTTGTGATCTAAGCTGCTTGTTGTAATTTGAATAGAAAACAATATAAAGTGGTGGAGCCACAGTCTGTTTTAGCAGGAAACATAGAACAAAGCTGGGAAAAAATTTTATTTTTGTCATTCATGTCATTATTGTATATAAAATATACTCCTGGCATGTTACCAAGGGTTAATTCTCTTTAAAAAGACAATGCAATGCACAGACTGAGGAATAAATATAGCATCATACAATGAATTACATGCTGAGGTCCAGTTCCCACTCTCACACAATCTGCACTCTGCTCAGGGTCAAATTGACACCAGAGTTACCTTTGTGTTGTCTGCCTGTGGGTTGTGATGATCCTAACACCTGATACCTTTGGGATCTGCAGTTATTCTGCCATTGTCCATTAAAAAGACAAAATGGCTCCTCTGTTTTTTCTGATTGTGCCAATGGAAAGCTAGCATTTGGAAATACTCTGGCATTATTATAATGTGCATGTTTGCAAGAGAACCCTAAACATTTTGTAAATTGATCGGAAATAAAGATCATTTCGTGAGAAGTCCCAGAAGGCTAGAGTCCGAGAGTATTGACTTACATCTGCAAAGCGGCGGGCAATGTGCTGCAGAATGTGAAAGCCACTAAGTGCAATTACAGAACATCTCTCAACAAGACTGCAGTGAATCTGACAAAGCCTCACAGGATGGGGAGATAATTACCTGGCAGATTTCACAGTGTGCACGGTTCACTTCTCAGCTCCGAGGTATAAAAGCATCCATTTTGATTTCATGCATCGGGGAAATAATAACTTAACTTTTCTTCTTCTTTTTCTTTAAAATGAAACATTGAAGCTAATGAATTGAAAGCCAGAATATGCATGACCAGTTTCAGGTGTAAGCCATACCCATGTACCCACAAGGGATTTTTATTGAAATACCTTTTGTAATTTGACACATGCACAATAAAAGTATCTAGCACATTTCATTGAAGAAATGATTTACAATTGTTCCAAAGGCACAATTGGTTGAAAATGCAATTACACATTTTACATCTAGTTAGACTGTGATTATGGTTGTTTTCAAATGCTCTGTGGAGCCATTTAAGTTTATTGCGATGCACAGTTGTTGCTCTGTTGGAGCAGAAGAACTTAAGAGTGTTTCATTGACAATAACAGTAACGTTAACTATATACAGTGTGTATATATATATATATATATATATATATATATATATATATATATATATATATGTGTGTGTGTAGAGGTCATTCTTGGCCCTTTGCGATTACTGAGCTCACCAGTGCTCTCTTTCTTCTTAAGGAGTTCCAAACAGTTGATTTTGATAAGCTTAAGCCTATGTTGGAAAATGCCAGTTACAGACTCCAAAAGAAATCAAAGGCTAGAATCAAAATTAGATCACGAAAGCTCTTTTATACCCACACTAAGGAAGCAATTGAACACATCTGACTAGTTAGAAACACCTGTGATGCCACTTGTCCCAAATGTTATGGTATTTAATAATAATAAGATAATATGAATAATGTTATTATTATTTATTTGTATGAATATTTTTTTTAAATGGTATACTTAATATACTAACTAGTAACTTGCCCAATAATAATAAATGATAAATTAAGCACAGTTACATATAAACCAATACAATGTCAATGCTTGGTATTGAAGGAAGCATACAGTCAACGAATCAGAATCAGAAAAAATCTGTCGAGGTATTTTGTGCATTAATAATTTAGTGGGGAGAACTGTTTTGTAATGTCAGAGTTAAATTAGTATATAACCACCTTCCTCTGGTTTTTCTTATAGTACCTATTTTGACACAGCATTGGTGGCATACCTTATTGTTTTAATGTAAACTATTTCAATCATATTTCTATTGGGGCAAAAGTGATTAAGAAGTCATCTGTTTAGGACATGGGACCAGCCTTGCTGCCTCTCTACACTTTTTCTAGTTTTTGTCTCTTTGTTATCAACATGTTGGCCAATCCCAAACTCAATGCAGTATATTTATTGTAGTCAAACAAAGGAATTTTAAAAAACTGCATCCATGATTTTGAATTCAATTTTTGAACTGGATGCTTTTGGCTATTTAAAATACTTCAGCATAATGTCAGGTTCCTTCAGACTAAGTACACTGGATATAATCAAATGCCTTTTGATATAGTTTTTTACAGTATAATGCAGACTCTATTGCTGAAAAAATGCCATTTCTGCCAAAAGAACTGGGTATGTTCCTCTTGTAGGTTATGTTCAGCACACTGAAACTAAGGATGAGGTCATACGTGCATGGGTGCCTGGATGGAGCGTTTGTGTCATCTCCCTTCCATACATCTTCATTTGTGCAGGGGGAGAAGCATTACCATGGCGCTAAGTCAAGCTCACTAAATCATAAGATGCATGGGACTCAAAAGTGTATCGACACCAAGTTGAGTGTGCAAATGAAAGAATGGTGGAGATTAATAATGTTCCCCAGCGTAGCGTACAACAGCACGCCCATCTCTGCATCAGCAAACATGCTGCCGTGCTCGCATCGCCGCTGAGCAGTAAACCTAATTCACACAATGGCGGCTTCGGGGTGATAAAGTGATGAGAGTTGGAATACATTCTAGCTGGTGATGAATGACTGTTGTTTGCATGTAAAATGTCGCCCGTGGTTCGATTCCGGGGGGCGTTGGATAAGGTAACTTTGTGGGTGTCAGAGGGGTGGCTCTCAGCTCAATTCCAATCAAAGCAATCCATATGACTGAAGTTTTCACGTCCTTATGTGATATCCTTGAAATGGAATGACTGGTCAACTAAGACCAAAGTTAAGATGGCGATTAATTTTGGTCTTGGCTGACCAGTTAATTTGTGAATTAACTTGGGCCGCATCCAACTGATCTCTCGGTGACTGAAATGAGCCTAATTCACTGCTATCTGGTCCCCAGCTATTTGGTATTATCATAATGGGAATTACCCTAATTTATGGCCAGCTGCACCTCCCCCATCACAGGATCATTTCAGGCGACAAGAGAAAGACCGCAAATGTCTGAACAGGCACACTGCTGTTAGTGAAAGTACGACGGCAGTTGCTTGACTTTGAACAGCTGATCTTTTGTGTCCACGGTGTACTTCTGAGGAATGGCTCTTGTACCATTTGCTAATCCCTCATGGTCTCAGATGCGGGTCAAAATGTTATTGGCAGCATCGCAGATGCCATTAGGGCTGTTAGGGTTGTTAGTCTGGACACGGCTGTCTGCATGGTTGATGGTTTTATGTGTACACTTTTCACGCAACATGACATTACTTTTCCCCTTCAGCTGGTGCTTCACGTCTGGGTGATCAATGATCTCACACATGGCAACGTAGCTTAGCAACTGTCCCCAGTAGGCTATTATGCCACCCGTTGCCATAGGGACAGCAACGGACAGCCACAATGAGGTCACTGGTGAGGTAAGTGCCTGTGCCAAACAGCGAGTTCCGCTAGTAGAAGTGACCATTTGACTCGCCTGTGACATTGTCACGCACATAATGGTTTCCCATCCTCTTTCACACTTTCTCCCATTTATGTAGGAACACACATAATCACTGCGGGCTTCAATTTACATATGATCACAATCTGACTGTGCATCTGCATGGTTCAGAAGAGCGGAATAAAAAAGAAATTCAAGGTGAATCTGGTTGCAGAATTCTAAGAAGGTGCGCAAATGTACGAATTGATAATTACAAGCTCCCTGTGGAAAGATATTAATTAAGAATACTGGATAAATATGATAATGGGAAGTATTAGGGGCTGGCATGAGGACTGAAGGGTGCAGTGCTTACTGATGTGGCATGCAGAGAGAAGCAGAAGAAGTGGACATATTCTCAACAACAATGATGTGCGCAAATACAAAAAAAATATGAAATACATCCAGCACAGCTCCGCAGGAAAGAATATGAAAGGACAAGGAACTTCACTGTGTACTCATTTCTTGTAGGGTTAAAATCATACACCTGTTTTCATAATCAGCTATGCTTGTGTAAAAATCAGTTAGGCACAGGAAAGCTCTTGGCAGATAATGATGAATGAACTCTCTTGTGGTAGTCATACCATAAGGTAAAGTGAAGGTATAATATTTAATAGAGTGTTTGCATAGTTGTCCTCACCATACTAACATTAAGGGAAACTATGGCAAGATCTTCAAGAATGCTCTGAAGCTCATGTTATCTATCTAAATCATCCCTCTCAGGCAGAATGGCCTTGCTAATCATGAGCTTGGTTATGGTATATTGTGGCTCTGTTGGGGGCCCTGGCCTTTTGCAAATATAATAATGGCTCTACACTGTGACACAAAGCGAAGTGGCCGGTCTCCTGGCAGGCCCATCCAGCTTTTCCTTACCTCACGCATTGGTCTTGCAGGTGCTCGGAAAACACATTGTTGATCTAGCTAAGTGGTCGCCATGGTAGCCCGATAACATTTTTACAACACAGGAGGCGAAACGGCTCGGCAACGGACGAAGACGTTTAGATCAGTGGCAAAAGGGGTGAAAGAAATTTCTCGGAAGCCTGGAACTCTCCTTTCTGTGTCACAGCAGTGCCTACGGTGATAAATGCTTTCAGACGAATCAGACAAGTTTGGGAGAGTGCTAATCGGAGTAACAGGTGCAGATGCTCAGCAGAACACCAAACAGAACATTCAATCTGAAGTACTCTACTCTAAAAAGGTGAAGTCCCCACACGGATAGTGTACAAAGGAGTGTAATTTGTTCCCTGGATTGGGGACTCTCAAGCTTTGTTCACTGAGATAATTATGTCTCCCGCTGTAACACACTTTGCCAGATGTGCTGAAGGCTAGCTGGCTAACCAGTCCTGGTGAGGTGGAATAATGAGGTCCAGGCAAGGGTTTGTCCGCACACTCACTTTCATGCTAATTTAGTAGATTCACATACGAAATCTAGGTGTAAAGTCATGTGGGAAAAGCTGGCCTTCAATCATATAAACACAATTGCAAAGAGTCAGTCTTCTAAATACCGACAAACGCTTCAAACTACAGTATTAGCCAATTATTTCAGCAGCCAGCCAATTAATAACCCCAAGGCAAGTAGTCCTTATCTTTTAACATAAATTACAATAAATTTTAGTTGAGTAATCCTGGCAATGCAGTTACAGCAGGCAACCATTTATGCTGGATGTGATTTCCTCACCCTGAGCGGTTTGAAGAAATGTTTGAACGTGTGTGAAACAATTCACAATGGCCACCTGGCAATGGATGTTCTCAATTAAGCAGACAATTATTTTATGGAATTTACTGAGCATAGGGAATACAATATCAACTCACATTTTACTCAGAGATCTTTCAATGTATCTTACAGGCTCTCTGCGGCAATATGTGGTGAGTTGGTTAAATGTGTAAAATTCAAGACAGACACAGGAGAAAAGCAAAAATAGATTTCCATCCTGATTTTGGATTACATAAGACCTCAACATGCTTTACTGTACATTGGCATCATTTGGAATGCCAATGTACAGAAAATGCCAGGAAATGAATGTGTTTTCAGCAGGGCTTTGGAGATATAGAAAGTGTCAGTTCCTGATTAACCTCTGCAGAAAGTTCTAGAGACATGGCCAGCCTGGTAACTAGGATATCTATTGCCTGCTTTTTTTAAAGTGAGTTTTTTGAACAAGTAAACTCAGAAATGCAAGAATGATAGCAGTTTGCCGGCGGTGTGAGCTCTTTTCCTGAAGGCCCATTCACAGAAGCATCCCACTGAGAAAGAATGCCTGTAATAAGCCAAGTCACAATAAAGAGGCATGTGAGAGATACACCACTAGGTGTCACTGCATGGTAGCACTGGCCAGGACCGATCATCGGTCGGAACTGGAGTCGCAAAGGCGAAAAGCATGCGCATTGTTAGCCGAGATCCATCAGTCAAAAGTGACAGTTCCAGACCCTGCAGAGCTCTGAAATGGCACCCTGAGATTAGAACACAGAGGATGTCTCCCAAGCTCTAAATGGCTGTGTTGGAATACAAGGCATCGTATTAAAAGCCACACAGTGCTGAGCTGTTTCTTTTCAAAAAGAATGTTTCTAGCTTTGACAAGCAATTACTGCATAACTCTGGGGGGTCCTTAACCCTGGTCCTGGAGAGCAACAGGGTCTGCTGCTTTTCTCTTCACCTTGAAATCAGCCTTAACCTCAGATCCAAGAATCCAGATTAGATGAGTTAATGTTTAATCACATTTTTTAATTGATCAGCTATGTCCTGACTGAGTAGCAACGAAAACAGCAGACCTTGTGAATCTCCATATTTCCAAACTGGGTTGGAGACCCCTGAATTTGCATATCTGTATACAACAAGCTAAAATGTGTGCATTTACTGTATATGCAAAAAAATGTTTTTTGGAAAGTAGCTACCCAAACCCCACTAAATGTTCAGAGGATATCTGTAGATCCTTGCAGGGCTGTTCATCTGTCATGCTGTCTTTCAAAGCCACACACCAAGATGGAGGCAGGGCAGGGATTTTGGATTATGTTTTATTCCAAAGGACAATTTGTTTGAGTGCCTGCACAGGTTATTGTCTGGATGACACTCTAGTTTCACCAGGTGCTGGACAGTACAGACAACAGCACAAACAGCACAGACACACTGGTAGTGAGTCTAATCTTCTGGCTGCAGTCCAGGGCCATGATCACACTGACAAGCGTATTCCCGCTACATAAGTAATAGCCTCACACAATATACTCACAGGATAATGGGCGATATGCCTTTCATTGCTTGCTCTGAACGGCTCATTCCCACTTTGCCTAATTACCCAATTAAAGCTTATTTTGCAGATCTGTCTAATGGCACCATTTGCAGTTTCGTGGGGACATGAAGCTGGTCAGATTGCGTTTCATACTCAATGAGCTAACAGCGTGCTCTTGTATTTATCCAGTGTGAAATCAAGCCTTCTTTTTTTGTTGTCTGGGCAGTGTGAAGGTTTATAGCTCTGTCTTTAGTTTGACACATTTCCCAGTTTTTCTATGTTCTTTAATTAGCCTCATTTTGTGTTAACAAGCCTTAAGCTGGATTCATATTCATATATTGTTATAGTATTAGCAGTAGTAGTCTGGTGGGAGTGTTAGTGGTATCATTACTACTAGTATAATCATAGTAGAAGTTTTACTGTTAAGCAAACACTCTTATAAAATGTTATAAATAGATATATCTATTAGGACACGGTGCAACAGTGAATAAAAACAGAGAAATACCAACTCATTTAAAGTAATGAACAGTGCATGTGGAAGTCTAAACAGAAAACAAGCTGATGAATAATAAGCAAGGGGAAAATAATGGGTAATTAGAAAATGACACGCTCAGAGAAGAAGAGCGAATAAATTATAATTTTTTATGAATTGAACATTACTGTGTTCTACACAGGTGATTACTGAAAGCTGCGACCCAGCACATTCTGGCTATGAGCGTGATTCTGGTAAATGAATTGCAGCTGCCTGGAAATTAAGATACTCCCAAGGAGAGAGGCAGATCAGGCCAAACATTTTTTCTGCTGATGTGAGGAATAACTGGAGCATCTCATTTTTCGTGTATTTCACCGCCTCGTTTGGCTCATTCTGCCACCATCGCGCCGTGAGGAGTTCAGTTTCTCCCCAGATTCCAGGGCGTTCTATTCCATCAAAGAGCCCAGAATGACAAACAAACTTAAGAAACGATCATTGCAAGTGGCATTTGTTTCACGGTTTAGTTTGTATTCCTATGTCAAAGGAATCTTTGTGTTTGAAAGGTTCAGTGAAGAGTTTACAAGGGCATGGAAGCCAAGCGAAACTTGAGACATTTTCATTGCTCCTGGTTGGTTATGGCTGAGAGTCAGTTTGTCCAGCATAAATAATGGTTTGGCCAGCGTTTTTTCTGTTTGCACGTCAGCCAATCTATGACTGCAGGAGATGCTGAAGGTCTTTTCAAATAATGTGAGATTTATTTATTGTGTGTCCGAATGTAAGGGCCAAATTCAATATTACCACATTGAGCTTATGAAACTAATCATATATTTTGGGTGGGGTGTGTTATTTAAACAAGAATGTAGGATATAAACACCGTTAAAAGATGTGGAATGGGTCAATAATAAAAAATAAAAAAAAACAGGTGTGGTGAATTAATGGACGAGATCAAGCAGGTGACATTGCGTAAGCAGAGAAATAGTGTTATTGGCACCAGTGGTACCATCCATGGAACCATTTTGCAATGACAAATAAGCCTCTCCTTTAAGTCATGTTGTGCTAAAATATAAATATATATATATGTCAGCAGTATCAAGAATTTAATTTATTATTTCAGTGAATTATTTCAAAATTGAGACTACTCAATACATTTACAAGACTGAGAGACAATACAACTGTAAATGTAGCCTATTGGAAAACCAATTGTAACCTGCTGCACTGCTTCTAGTTGCTGGTCATATGCTGCATTGTAGCTCAGGGGAGAAAGTAAGAGTGGGGTGTGGGGCAGTAGTGTACCTGGCTGGAGTCAGAGCGTGTGTGACTTAGCATGCAGCGGAGACCAGCACTGTAAGCGACTGACTGAAGGTTGGGCAATCTTGCTGTGGGAGGAGACTTGGAGAGAACGAGTCCCCTGTGTTGGTTATTGCTGGTGAGGTGAAGCACTCAGTTCGCGTTTCAGAGATACTGGAACAGTAAAGGACCGTAGGGCAATTTGGGGGGTGGGAGGGGTTTGAACCCCCAAGACCCTGTCCTCACTTGCAGGGTCCTCTGGAGAACGCAGAAAGGCAGATGGGGTTGGATCCCTGGCAGGGGTCTTGCCGGCGGTGTGCTGAATCTCGGCGGGGAACGTGGGTGGATCTACATTTGGGCGCCCGCGGGGGGAGGTGCACACACGCGACGCTGTACTGCGGCACGGTGTTTGGCTGTGGCACCAGTGAAATGTGTGTGTGTGCGGGGCTTATAGAAGCAGACAAACATGCAAAACCGACACATAAATCACTTTCCGTGTCTTTCTTTCCCTCGCTATCCTCTTCCATCTCTTTTTGTTTCTCTGTTCCTTCCCATCTCTCTTTCACTCTTTCTTTCCCCTCCCCCCCCCCTTTTCTCTCTTTACCCGTGCCCCCCTCTTTTCACATCCCTGGGGATGGCTTTGGTTGGTTTGATAAATCCTTTTTTGTGTTGCCTCATTTATTTATTCTTTGTTTTAGAGCTGTAGGCTCAGCCCATTTTCCTGAGGAAAAAAGCAGTGAGTTTTCAGCGATCAGAACACTGAGGGGGAAAAAAGGCCCCTTTTGTTGTTCATTTTTTGAAAGACCAGCTTCCACTCTGACAAACGGCAACACGCTGATAGGCAGTGACAGGAACCCATACACATGCGGCTCCCAACGCCTTACCCGCTCTGATCTCAAGCCTTCTGATCTTGAGTGTGTCTCATTGAGCCTTCGGGCTGACTGGGGTAAGCTCAGACCATTCCTTTCCCCTATCAAATGCAGGATAAAATGCTCGAAGCCTGTGGAGCAGGATGTCAACCCCCAACCAAACCCCACCGGCACAACACAACATGACCCTTCTTCCCATCATTCAGCATTGGAGAAGCTAAATGCCACAATATGCTCTCACCTTTCTTGAACAAGTTTGGTCACTGTAGATAAAACAGACTGAAAAGATGTCTCTGTTCTGTGAATGCTTGTATTGTGTGAGGTTTGGCTGGAGCTAGTTGTCGTTGCTGTTCCACTAGACTGCAATGGAGGTTTTCCCTCTTCCATCCAGCCAGTTAAAGAGGAGAGGAAGTGTCAGGCGGTGTCTTCCCCTCCCCCCAAAAAATGATGTGGCTTTCCAAGGTCTGAAGAGCAGCAGGGAAGTAGTTTGAAGTGGGGGGTGTAGAGCAGTGATGTCACCTGTCACATCCCTCGCTCTGCCCTGTTGCTTTCCTGACATTTAAAGTGTTTAGTCAAGAGTTTTAGCGTTGCTTTTCTCTTGACCTGTTACCTACTTAATGGGCCCAAAGGGGGGTTCCGCTTGCTGGGGGTCCCCTGTACTGAGAAAAAGTGGACAGATTGTGTTGGAAGGGGTGGTCAGTGTTATAAACTGGAGATCGGGGGTGGGTCCCCTGAGACAGACAATAGCTGTCCTTCTGAAGACTGAGTTCACTAGATTGGACTGAGCTCACTGGATTACAAGTTGACGTATGGGGGGTGGCATTAAATGCTTCTTGGCTGTCTCATCTCCAGCCTTGCCTTCCCAGGAGCCTTCTGTCCTCTGGCATACAATCTTCCACAGCCTTCACCTGCAGCGAGACCCCCTATGTTGCATCGTAAGGGAGCGTAACGGAACTACTGACACAATAACCCCCATCCACCTGCCTGTGTTGAACCACGAGACAGATACGAAAACCACTCAGAGGATAAACCTTGCAGCTTTGTGCTTTTCTGCTGTTACTCCCCCACACACACACCCAGTACCCTCACCCTCCCATGCTTCAGTTGCATCAGAATGGTATCAGAGGCCACCTTATTTAATCAGTTCCCGGAGGAGCCCTGATCTTCAGGCTTTTCCAACTTCAGCGAGTTCTTCTGGGTGGTGGATGTTGGATGCACGACACTCCCTGCCCTTCGACTGGCTTTTGCTGATGCGTTAATGAGGCTTGAGGAATTATGGAGTCACCATGGAGACTGATTACCCATTGCCAGAAATCTTAAAGGGATAGTTCACTTTTAGGGGGGTATTTTTTCAGTTTCAGTATATACTTTAGAATGGCCTAGACAGTTTTTGTGTGCCATGAAAGATACTTTAGAGTTAGGTAGGTTTCTGATGACCTGCGGGCTTTACAATGGCTAGTATAGCGGCATTGATGTGTTTGTGGTTTAAAACAAGAAAATACACTTCAAATAATTCCAAAGCAGCTTTTACCAGTGATCATCTGATATGAATCTGACATGAAGCAGAAATTGGCATGGGGGTCACGTCAATCTAACTGGAGAAAAAAAGTCAGCGTAGAAACCCTGCATAGCACTCTGCTATCAGGCATCCTAAAAATATTTTACTCTGCTAAACCTCTTTATTCATTTAACCTGCCCCCATAAATTCCATTTAGGAGGGTAATACCAGCTTTCTGCTCTGGACCATTGCTGCTGCCACTACTACTGCAGGTAGGACAGGAGACCTCCATGGAGCCAGGCCAGACTCTAACGGGCATGTTCTACTCAAAACTGGGGAAGTGCAAATGGCAGAGTAGATGCTGATGAGGGTGGCTCTGTGTTGCTACAATGAATACTGCTGGAGGTCATTATGAAGGAGAGCGGGTGTGGGGTTAGGGACAGAGGGGTATGGAACGCTAGTTCAGGAGCCAGAATTATCTAACCCTTTTCCCCTGTTTGGAATGCCCAATAATATTTATCATCAGCACTGCACATTCTGCTATTGATTTGGGAGCGTGCAAACAAGCAAGTCTTCCTTTCTGAAACTTGATGTCAGCTGCCGAGTCTTATCACACCATAGTATATAACTTGTGTTTGCACAGACAAAAGTCAGAGGAAGACACTTCAGCTTAAAAGGTGGACTTGCAGGCACACAAATGACTAACGGGTTTGCTAGTGTGTGATGAGGTACAGGCATCCTGGCTCTCTGAAACCTTATTCTTACAGCAATGCAGTGCTAGTTGTTCAATGCCTCATAGGGCTATTAGTCACACCTGGCACTGTCGTGGTCTGTATTTACAAAAACAGTGTTTTAATTGGATGAGCCACCTATGCCCCATGCATTTGACTTATTGTCATGATTTCTGGGACTCTGTAACTACCAAAACTCTTTAATGACTGAAAATGAAAAAAAAAAAATTTTTTGCCACAGGGAATTCTGACAAAACATTTTTTTTTTAACAATTTATAGCACCTATACCTTCGAATATGGCAAATGTTGTGCAATTGTAACCATAACTCTGGCATTCATTGGCATATATCTAAAAAGTGGTGTCCATACATTCAGTAAAGAGGGCTGAATAAGATTTACAGTTGCGTAATTTCTGCCATATAATATATATATCCATATTGCATGCGCCAACCAAAATGAACTCCTCTGAGACCAGCGGGTCAAGCCTCACAAAAAACACAGGATTCTGATTCTTTTGGAAGACAGCATGCTGATGAAGAAAAAGAAAAAATGTTTTCAGTCAGCCACAACAATTAGAGAATTTCTGGCAAATATGGGTTAAAAAATTTTACGTGTAACCTCTGAATAACGCATGCGACCTTGGATGAAATTTACATTCCCTTGTTTGTCTGAAGTCCACAAGGCATATTGAGAATTAATGGTTGTGCTCTATAGTGCCACTATCAAATGGAGCATGTATTTTTCATATTTTTAATTCTACAACAACTTGGCCTAAACCCAAAATTCAGTTATGCGCCATTTGCCCAGTGCTGCCTGGATCCTGTTAATTGCCACGTGCGGCTATATATATATATATATATATATATATATATATATATATATATTCAATAGTTTTTTTTTAGTCTCCCTTGAGGATTTCCATTGTGAAGTGTTGTTTGATGACCTGTTTGTTAATTGTGGAATAAAAATAGATTGACTGAAATGGATTTACTTGATTAACCTGCTTAAAATAGGGAAATATTAAAGTGTATGAATGAATGGTGTGTAAAACATAAGCTATGTCCAGTATACTGGACTGTCTGTCCTGCAATGAGCTTAGAAACATGAATGCTGGAAAATATACCCATATGGTAAAATTTTAAATATGCAAAAATAAAGAGTGTTCTTAATTTCTGTCCGTATGCATTATATTACATTTCATTTGTACTTCCCACTTAATATATAAATTAGCAAACAAGTGTGGGGCAATAATATATTATATACACAGATATCACAGCATATTTTGAAATGTATGCATTAATTCACCACTAAGTATATGTGGCCATGAAGTCTAGTCTAGTGAAGTTTAGTGTAAATACAATAATAAATACATTTTACAATAAATTCAGCAATGCTTATGCCTTTCATAAACTTTCTAGAATGTAAACATTTTACATATAAAATTGCAAAACTATTGCTATTTTTTTCTACACATCCTCTTTTGCACTTTTTCATCTCTCAATTTCCATTCATTTGGCTGCAGAGCAATTTCCATGGAACTGAGTTGTAAAACCCGTGATGAGCAACATCGTTCAATGCAACGAAACAAGCTGAATATTTCACATTAGTGAAACAAGTTCATTATCAACTTGCGCTCTCTCTCTCTCTCTATCTCTCTCTCTCTCGCTCTCTCTCGCTCTCCTCTCTGTCTCGTTCCCTCTCACCTCCTGCACATTGATTTTTTTTTTCCTTTCACCAAAAGGAAGCAGAGGCACATATCCATCAGGATGGTTCCGCTGTGGATACTTACGGTTGTGATCCAATGAGGGTCCAAAATCCGCTCGTGCAGTGGGGCGGTGGGGGAGTTTTCATCAGGAATTAGTGGAATAATAACTGCGATTGAGGCCTTCGCCCCCATTGACCATTGACCGCTCGCCGATGATGGATGACGGTCGCGGTGCGGTCCTCGCGTCTTACCTCACGAGGGAAGAGAACGACTCTCTTTCTCTCGCCCAGGTCTGGCCCGGCATTGATCTCCGCCAGCCAGGGCCTCAGCAGGAGTCCATTATATTCGAGATTACTTTTAAACCCCTTCATTCTGTTCTCTTGGCTTTTAAATAGCCTCGGTGCAAAGGAGATAATTGCGTTCCTGCGGCCCATCTGAGCCAGGCGAGGGCCCACGCCGCCGTCCTGGGAGTGAGACGCGCGGACCCGGCTGCTCTCCGTTCATCTCTCTCTCTCCTCTGTCCGTTTGTCCCGAAGCCTCGCGTTCTCTCTTCCCTTTCCTTGTGCCCTTTTCCCACTTCTCCTTCCGTCTGTGGAACGCGTCACCACGTTCTTACTGTACGTCGGTGAACAAGGTTAACCCCTTAAGTCGCGACGGGTGGGTTTGTTTGTGTTCAATTTTTTTTTTTTTTACAGTGGAATTTTCTGTCAGTCGGATCACACGATACAACGTTCGAAAGTGTTAAAACTCACGGTTCCATCGCTATAAACTATTTTACCGTGCCAATGTTTTTGCGACAATGGTTCCATATTTTGTAATATGTGGGGTGGCAGAACAAGCTTTTGGGGTCTTCATCTTCTTTGCGTCATGGAATTCCGTAAACGACAAGAGTCACGATCATGTGAATATGCTTGTTGTGGCACAAATCCAGCGAACAAAATCCATTATCATTTTTAGTCCCAAAGATGTACTACGTAAGTCAGAGAAACCTCGATAAAATGTTCAGTGTTTACTTAGAAATTCTACAGAGGAATTATCATCGTTGTCTGTTTCGCCATTGCATTCACACCGTAATTATTGTGTACAAAATAATGTCGTTATTTCTAGGTTGTTTAGATTCTCTTGAATCCATCTATAAGCTTCTCAGACCAATACTGGCCCAGCAGTCCCTCAAGAGGTTCCTCAATGGGACCTGCAACAACTCAACATGGACAGTATAACTTCTGCCCAGTACACTACCAGTGGAAAGGTAGTATAGAAACAACTGAGCGGCATCATAGATCATCTAATTACGTTTCTAACGGTGTGTCAGTTGTTCAGATTGGATAAAAGAACTTGCGTTGTTTCTCCTGCACAAACAAACCTGAAATTTTCAGTGTACTTGTGCTCTTGAGAGTTTATGCGCACACAAAGGTTGTTTTTACAAATAAATTTTGCAATGGCTGAGTCTAAACGGAAGACTCGCATTTGGAGGCCTTTGAAGAAATCACTCGTCTGAGTGAATATTTCGGAGGACAGTGAAAATAGCTTTGAATCCACAGCAGAGGGCGTGGGGCAGTAGGGATGATGCTGAATGAGTGTGCTGGAAAACATGGTCCTGATATTAAACGCATTATATCCACCCCTCCCTCAGCAAAGTACAAACAATGCCTCCATGATTCCTATGTAGTTCAAAATCACATGTACTTAAACCTCACGTGGACCCCCCCCCCCCCCACACCCCCCCACCCCTTTGCCCACCGGCATTCCATTGGTCAGCAGGGACACCTTAGGTCAGGGGTCAGGAATGAAAAGAGCGGATGTTTTGCCCAAGCAGCGCTGGATTTCCCAGGATGCCTTCATGCCCCCAGCGATGTGAGCACACACCATTCTTGCATCAGCAGGGACCGGCTCTCTCTCACCGGGACCCATTACAGCCGAGATACCCTTCCAGGGGTTTACTGTTCCCCCGGTCCACAGCACCCGCCTGTCTGCATGTTTTCTGTGTGCTTCTTTCACTTTCTCTCTTTTCTGTTTCACCTTGGTAAATGGTAAATGGACTGCATTTACATAGTGCTTTTATTGAAAGCGCTGATGCCTCTCATTCACCCATTCACACACACACTCACACACTAACGATGAAAGGCTGCCATGCAAGGTACCAATCAGCTCGTTGGGAGCAATTAGGGGTTAGGTGTCTTGCTCAGGGACACTTTGACACACCCAGGGCGGGGGATTGAACCGGCAACCCTCCGACTGCCAGACAACCGCACTGACCTCCTGAGCTATGTCGCCCCAGTCTTATTATTGATTAGATCCATTTCAAAAGGATCCATTAAAAATTCTTATCTACACACACACATATGCGCACACACACACACACGCACACACAAGCACATGCACACACACACACCACACACACGCACGCACACACACACACACACACGCACACACAAGCACATGCACACACACACACACCACACACACGCACACACGCACGCACGCACGCACGCACGCACGCACGCACGCACGCACGCACGCACGCACACACGCACATTTGTACATTCGCTGCACTGCAGACCTGACCCAGGCCTGCCCATTGACAGACAGATCTGCTGGGGAAGATCAGGCGAAACAGGCATCGCACACACAAGCGAATGGCAAACGGATGGCGTCTCACCGCAGGCACGAGTGTCAGCGCGGAGGTGTGCGGTGATTAACGAGCCGGCGACGTGACCCGCCATAAGACCGCTCCCCTAAACGAGCGTATGAATAATCCATACACGCCTCTCCATCTCTGATTGGTCCCTTTTACTTATCCCCATTGATCCGTGGCCCCTTCTCGCAACTCAGCAGGTTCTTTGGCCAAAATTGGGTCGGTCGATCCCCGGGTGCCGCTCACGCGGGGCCAATCGATTTCACGCCAAGGTCAAATTCCCCCGTCGATTATCGATCGGGAGGCAAAGATCAATTAATCATAATGGATTTCCAGCTTTGACAAAAGGCCTGTGTGTTTCTTCCCCGGCCAGAAAGACTGATAATATGTGCTTTACATGCTTCCCCCTCTGCGTGTGACAAACCGGGCAAAACATGGCCTGTTCCTTCACAGCACTGAAAAAACATATCATTTCATATTGTTTCCTATTAAAATAAACAAGTTGCTTAAAATATTCACATCTGTGATCATGGAAATCCTTTACTGTTGTTGCATCAGTATGGTATTAATCACACATTCTTGTACAAACCTGATCTGACCCCTTGGCCTCATGAATAATGTATCCTGGGTGGAAGTGATTAGTGATGCATAATGAGAATGGGAACAGTATTTATCAAGGATACAGTGGAGACGTAGGCATGTTGCCTCTGCGTTAAGTGAAAGCCAGGTGTGCAGATTCTCCATAAGACCTTCCCATCCAGCTACTGGAATTGTTCTTCAGTTCATCCATTCTCATTTGTCAGCTACAGGGACTTTTCATTGATGCATCCATTCTCATCTGTCAGCTACAGGGACTTTCATTTGATGCATCCATTCTCATCTGTCAGCTACAGGGACTTTCATTCGATGCATCCATTCTCATCTGTCAGCTACAGGGACTTTTCATCAATGCTTTCATTCTCCTCTGTCAGCTACAGGGACTTTTCTTCAATGCATCCATTCTCATCTGTCAGCTACAGGGACTTTCCTTCAATGCATTCATTCTCATCTGTCAGCTACAAGGACGTTTCTTCAATGCATCCATTCTCATCTGTCAGCTACAGGGACTTTTCATCAATGCATCCATTCTCATCTGTCAGCTACAGGGACTTTTCTTCAATGCATTCATTCTCATCTGTCAGCTACAGGGACTTTTCTTCAATGCATTCATTCTCATTTGTCAGCTACAGGGACTTTTCTTCAACGCATCCATTCTCATCTGTCAGCTACAGGGACTTTTCATCAATGCTTCCATTCTCATTTGTCAGCTACAGGGACTTTTCATCCATGTTTCTATTCTCATCTGTCAGCTACAGGGACTTTTTTCTATGCATTCATTCTCATTCCAGTTCTCATTCCAGGTGTATCTGTGATGTACCCATTATCATCTACTGGCACTGTTTGTACCCCCTCTTACCTGTCCGCTACAGGAGCATCGTGCTCACTGCATCCCCTCTCAGCAGAAGGATATTCAGTGACATTTCAGTGACAATGAGTGGTTTAAGGGTATCAAATTATTTATGTATGTACTCGAATTGCAAAGAAAGATTTCAGTTTCCAAATGCATTACAATGCAGGATCAGCATCCTCAAAATAATGCAAGGTCTTATACACAAGGAAAAATGAATGATGGTCTTCTTGAACCCCCCTTGAGCAAGGTTATCGCATCACCCTGTAAAATTAGATTTTAGAAACGCAACTGACATTTTCTGACGGAGCGAGATGAACGCAGGTCGATGGCGGTGGAGTGAATGACTTTGCCGGCGTGTTTTTCCAGGGAGTTCGGGGGAGGCTTGATTTGAATCTGAATTCGTAGAACGAAGGGCAAAAGGTGAATTGATTTGAGAGGATCCTCTGGTATTTGATGAAAGACATGGCAAGTGACTGGTGAGTGGCAAATCACTGCATTTGACGGCACAGGTGGGGGGGTGGATGGGGGGGAGGTGGAGTTGTGGGGAGTGACATTGATTTCTAGTTGTATAAGGGAGGAGGGGGCAGCCGGCTTCTGAGCATCTTGCTGTCCTTCATTTGACCTTCAGTCCCACATCTCTCTTGGTCCCCGTAATTTCCGTGACACTCTGCCTTCTCCCTCTTCATTCACGCGAGCTGTCATTATTTCCAATTACAACAGTGCAGATGCAATGCTTAGAGAAAGGAGATTTACTCTCATCGCTCTCTTTCAGCTGGTCTTGTGTTGCGTCATTAAAAAGAAAAAAAAATCCCAGTGCCAAGACTAGGGATATTTTTCTTTTGAAGGGCATGGCAACAAAGGTTATAAAGGAAGAGATTATTTTGCTCTCGACTCCATCATGTACACACACATGCGTACAGGCACACGTACATACATGTACGTGCGCACACACACACACACACACAGACACAGCCACCATCCCTGGGTTCTGTCTTATCCTTTGCAGATGTTGGGTAGGCACAGTGCGCAGAAGTCCAAAGATCAGAGTGGGACTTACACGGTTATTTGGAAATTCAATGATGTGCCAGACCTTACTGTGGTAGTGGAGGGACTGCGGAATCACATAAAAAATAGAATGGGCTTCCACTTCAATGTAGGGTGTTGAATGGGCTGCAACAGCACAGCACATACACACACACACACACACACACACACACGCATGCACACAAACACAGCACACACACACACACACACACACACACACACACAGAAAATCCATAGTCCATGAATCAGCCCAGGTTCAAAGTGGTGGGATGGGATAAGGAAAAGAGGTTGGGAGTTGGTGGGGGGGGGGGGTGGTGGTGGTTTCCTCATTCTTTGTTATTGTACGGTGGCATTATTTCACACCAAAATATATGTGGCATCGCAGTTATTGAAATGCAAATCAGGAAATAATTAAGAGATTGCAAACCTCAACAGATTTTCAATATCAAGCCAGCCATGCAAACGCTATCTTGCACTTTGATACATAATGACATTATCTATACAGTTTCCTCCTCGGCTCATAGATGAAATGAAATGCAGGGGAAGAAAGTGATTTGCACAAATAAAGAAGCGCTCTCTCCTGCTTATGCACGTGTGTTGTGCCTGCTCCGCTTGTGTCTTATTATCTTCCAGAGCTGTTTGCTCCCTGGGTCATCTGTGTCGAACTGATAAATTAGTGTGCGCGCGTGTGTGGGTGCATGTGTGTAAATGTGTGTTGTGGGATTACCCAGCATAGAGGACATGCATCTGCTAAATCTCTTTGGGAAATTAAAGGACATCCATCGGCCTGCGCTTCGGCTGGCCATTTGATCCTCCCCTGGGATTTGCCTGTGTGAGCTGGGGAAGGACACGGACTGTGCTTTGTTTGCTTTCCCTCAGCTACCTAAGGATTTAACACATGCATGCACACACACACATGCATACACACACACACACACACATACACACACACACATGCACGCATGCACCCACACACACACACACACACACACACACACACACCCACAGCACCACAACAATCTCAGCATGTATCAGTTATGCCTAGAAAAACAGTGGAATTTACGCTAACATTCTCTCAGATGTCACCAAACGATCTCAAGACCATCATGAAAGCAAAGTTTTAATATTCCGGCGAGCTAATGGTTTATAAACCAGGCCGAGGATGTGCGGCACCAGGAGAAAGTGTGACGCGGGTTCACCTGTCCGTTACAGCGGCGAGAAGCTACAGCAGCTCCGGGACCCGATGAGCTGGGCTTAGCTAAGCGTGCTGCTTTTCCTCTGCAGCTTCAATCAATCTAACAGCACAAATTCCTCAGACTGCTGAACATACTGATACAGCAAGACAGGGCCGTTCACGGTTCCTTTATTGTTTTTCCATCTCCACCAGCGGCTGCTTAAGTTATGCATAATGAATAATTCAAGATATCCATCTGTAATTTATAGTAGATTGTGATAATAATTGGGGGAATGTGAGAGACTTTCACTGTGATTGTAACTGATGGGAGAGGAGGGACAATTATTTTTTTATCGCATATCTCGCTACATTCGTCTTTTCATTATTCAAACACTCCAAATGAATCTCAGCCGCCACCGTCCCCCCTCCCTCCTCCCCTTCCTAATTCATTTGTGCAATCTATGACTGATTTCTGGGTGTCAGAGACAACAGGCGAGAAGGGGATATAAATGGCACTTTGATTGTGAATATGCTGTGTATTCCAGCACAAAGCGACTGCGTGGTCATTACTGCCAATGGCCTCACCTCTACACCCAGAAAGACAGAGAGAGAGTGAGAGAGAGAGAGAGAGAGAGAGAGAGAGAGATAGATAGATAGAGAGAGAGAGAGCAGAACGAGGGTTTGTGTGTGTACGTGTGTTCAAGTGCGTGTGTGTGCGCACATGTGAGTGCATATGGATGTTGTGTGTAGGTATGTGCCTGGCATGTGTGGTAGTGTGTACATGTGCATACGTGGGCATGTGTGTGCAAATGTGTGTTTGTGTGTAGCGTGCATGAGTATGCATGTGTACATGTGGGCTGTGGAAATGAGCAACACAAATCAGACATAAGCCGCCTTTGCTTCTGATAGAAGTGCGACCAAGCCTGCGGTTTGAACAACAAGCATGCCACAGCAAGACCCTCCCCTCCCCCTTCATCTTCCAAAACCCCCTAGAGTATTCCCACTCTGAGCACAAAGCTGCCCACATTGATCTGTTGCTGATGCTGAATGAGCAAAAACATGTCATATAAATACCACAAAATGTGCAGGGATGGGGTGACACCATAAGAGACTGAGGGTACAGATAAGGACAAAATGACATATAGTGAAAATTCTGCAGAAGAGACAATGCATGCTCAAGAAAAATATTTAAAACCTTTGCATATGGCCTATTCCCACCTAGGATAACCTTCTCAGGCTCGTCTTAATGACTACTAGATCATATGGACAAATATGGTGTTGAAGCACTGCCCTTACACTAGTACACAATAACATAATCTGGGCATAATACCCATACTTAAGGTGAAAATGCTTACACAACTGGCAAAGTTGGTTGAATTTCGTGAGTTCAGGGCATATACAATGCTGGACTGATGGCAACTGATGGGAATGTGAAGGAGCGCTCTATTGCAGTGCTAACCTAAATACGTTAATGCACACCTGAGTCAAAAGCATTATTCAAAAAACTCAATGGATACCAGTATCGGTCCTTTTTTATTTGAAGTGTTTCAAATAGCCATTTGACCCAGGACTGTGGAGGTTAGCTGTGCCCTACATCCGACCCTGCCGCAGGTCCCTGGGCCCAGGGCCTGATGTTCTCAATGATAGAGAGTTACAGGACACCTGGGCTGAGTGGACCCTGCCTCACGAGTAAACAGTCTGGGTGCCATAGTGACAGGCGTGCTGCTGGCCTGGTGAAAATGTGGCATAACCACACTATGCAGCACGCATCTGCATAGAACCGTACAGGGCTTATCAGTGCGGTTTTCAGGATGTGCCCGGGAATGGGGCTCCGGTAGGTAAACTTGTGTACAGGCTATTGGTTGCATCCCTCCTTACTGGTGTTAGAGAGAGAGGGAGAAAGCAAGAGAGACAGAGAGAGAGAGAGAGAGAGAGAGAGAGAGAGATATGCGTATGCTCATCACAGTGCTCTGATGGAATATTGGTGGCAGGTTGAAGCGAGCGAGGAGAATCAGTCCATTAAAATCAGGCATAATCCGGGGCGGAGAGTGATCTAAATAATAAAGCAGACCCCCGCACAGCTGAGGAGCAGGGGAAAGGTCCCGGAGTGATGGGAGAGGAGAGGAGAGGAGGGGCTGCTCCAGGGAGGAACAGGGCCTGAAATATTCATGGGGTCGGAGAGCGCTGCCGGAAATGGGGAGCCTCCCCAGCGGGCGTCAGCGAGCAGCGCCGCGGGTTCAGATGCAGGGCTCGCGCTCGCGCTCACCGAGGACAGATGAAAGGATGAACAGCTTGCCTTTTTACCTGCGAATGTGGACTCCACTTGGCACCGCCGGCTCTTCAAAGAAGGCAAGGGGGAGAGGAGAGGAATGATGGGTGGTTCGGAGCCAAGTCCAATTACCCACCCCTCCATGATCCCGTTCTCTTGGGTCTCCCCCAACAGAAACTCTCCCTGGGTCAAAAAACTCTCCCCGGATCTCAAACCAAGGCTCTCAAAATGATCAACTGTGGAGTCTGAAGCAACCAATTAAAACTTCAACACGACCAATTAAAAGCTGTTCAAATTACAAAGAAAATAGCTGCACCCGCCTAAGAAAAGTATAATCACGTTAACGTTATGGTTTATTAGAAAAACATGAGCGCTAAGTACATGGAAGCAATTAAATGAGGCATGAATAATTGAACCATTTGACAGCAAGGGAAAATTATATTGTTTCAAGAGGTACAGTATGGCTTCAAGAAGCCAGCAGCTGGCAATAAGAAGCCATTTCACCACTGGAGATACAGTATAGACTTTGAGCAGAACAACTAATGAGGGGAACTAAGTAGAGTTGGAGAAAAGCAAGCAATGATGATAATACTACTACTACTACTACTACTAATAATAATAATAATGATCATCATCATCATCATCATCATCATCACAATAATACTGTATGTACTGTAGCATCTTCAATGGGCAGATGATTCGCCTCAACCACCACCACACCTGAGGTGGAGAGGGAGGGATTTTATTGAGGCATTTAAATGGGAGATGATCTTATAGCCATGTTGAGAATTTTTACAGGACACAGGAAAGCCGCATTGAGCACAGTGCCTCTTAAAGCAGTCCCCATCACCCGGATTCAGAGGGATGACTGATTCACCCTACTGGCCAAGCAAAGATACACCACAGAGAAAACTCTGAACTATCAGTATCAAAGGAAAAGTCATATTGGAAATGAAAATGCTCAAAAACTGAGAGCACCCCAGAATGGACTGAGAGCACCCGAGAAAGGACTATGACCGGCGACCTAAAATATCAGATGTCATGCCTGCAGCTAACCAGCAGATGGCAGTGGTTTTCTTCCCTATCTCATGGTTGCTTGGTTAAATCTCAACAGGTCTGTTAATTTATTGGTTATCCCTGATTCTGCGCTGTATTCGACAGCTTTTTGAGGCTCAGGCATGCCAGTCAAAGCATTTACAGTCAACCATGCTTTTTGGAGAGCTTCTTAAGTTCAGTGGCCCTTATTTATCTGAGTAACTGTTTTTTTCACATCATAAGTGTATGCTTTCACGCTACATTTATTGTTTCCCTGCTTCTGATAGAAAATAAAAATGCCTTGTGAACCACAGAAAAAAAAAAAAAAAATCTCAGGAAGAAGATTTTGTGAAACAAGAGAAGTGCAAAAAATATTCAAGAAACCTGGAGCTCTTTGCTCTGGACAGTTGGTCAGAAACATGCCAGGAGAGAAGTCACTGTCTACAGAGCCAATGAGATGATTGTGGTGTATTGTTCATTTAAAAATGTTATTAGTGGTGACAGTAAATGACAGAAACTCCTGGGGGCTCTTCCACCTATGCCTGCAGCTACACCAACCCCAGGGGTTGGTGCTTATTGTGGCTTCTGCTGGCTGGAACGCAAAGCACTGGTGGGGTCACGGTCATTTTCCCTGGGTGACCTTTCCTCTGACTTACGACCCGAAAACATCCGCCCAGCGCAAAGCCCTGTGCGTGACATCACGCTGACCCTGAGACAGGAGCTGATAAGCAGCTCTCCGTCCTCTGCAGGCAGCGGGGTCTTCCATGGATGATGCAATCGCCACGCAATGTGAGCATTCTGCCGACTCCAAATATAGATCGCGAGACTGAATATTGGCCTGCGGCATAAGATTTCCCCTTCTTCGTTTCAGAACCAACAGATTACCTTCTCTCTGATCGCTGTGGAAGGCTCAATTGGCACAAGATGCAAAATGCCTGAATGCCTGGGAGCTTGTGATCAGCCTCCATTTATTCATAAGGGACAGAGATCCTCCCTCTCTTTTTTCCCCCCTTTTCTCTCTCTCACCCTCATTTATTCTCTGCCTTTCTCCATTTTCCCTCTCTCCCTCACTTTCTCACCCAATTCCTCCCTCCCTCCCCCTCTCAAACACTCCCTTCCTCCCTTTCTTTCTGTATAGGTGTGACGTTCAGCCTTGTGCCCTTTTGAGCCAACATGCTTGTGTACAGGAACAGATGTCAGATGTCCTGGCGCTTGGATTTGCCTGCAGTGGGTTTCCCAGACTTGACCCTGAGGGCTAATGACGCAAAGGCTCTCACACTTGTCTTAACATTCGGCCAATAATGAGAATTGCAGGCAGCTCATTGATGATGGGCTTAAGGACCATAAGGGCTATGACCTGATAAAAAAGGGCGTTGAGGAACCGAGATAAAAACCCAAGAGAGGCTCATTCCATAGAGCCTGCAAATGCAAAGCTATTATGGAACAGAAGCAGTGAAATAAAAACGACTGCAAAGACACGTCTCCATCTCATTTATCATTTCAAACGGTCAACCATTCTGACCTATCCCATGCACTTTTCCACATACACTGCCCTTTATTGCCACATGTTGAAAAGACCTTGTGCTTATAGTCACAGGAAAGAGTAAGAGAGGAAGAGCGGCTATGGTGGGAGTATTTTTGGGAGGGGTCACTGCAATGGTGATACATCGCTCCTTTGAGGAGATAAAGAAGAAATATAAAACTGGATGTGCTAAGTAGTTTCCCCCCTCAGGAAACCTGTAGGTCACCATGCAATTTTTTTCCCAGGTAGCAGAGCACATCAAAGCGTTTGCCGATAATCCCACGTCCATAGAATTAAGTTTCAAATCCGTGTCCTGGAGATGGCATCAAAAAAAAAAAAGGAAAACAGACAGGGATTTGCAGAGGAAGACCAATGAGAGGAGACGACACTCCCCCCATGGGACTGGAGCTTTTGGGAAGGATTAGCACTTCTCAGGGTGTGGCGATCATTACAGGGAGGACACGAAGCGGGGGGTTCGGGGGGGTCCTTTTTTTAAACAGGAACGCTGACATTTTCTCTAGCACAGATCACAGAGGGACCTGATCCTCGCATCACAAGTGGGGGGGAGAGGGCTGGAGAGCAGGGGATTGCTGTCCAGCAGTAGCTCTCTTCTGCGTGATTTATTGGTGTATCTGGGATACCGCCTCTCTCTCTGCTGCCTCCCAAGCCACTTCGACTGGCCTACAGACAGCTGGGCAAATAATGACCCATATCACCCCGTCTCTGTCAATACAACCGAAACCCCCCCACCCACTTCCCTCAGCTAGTCGGCCTAGCAACTAGCCCAACTGCCCACCCACGCTACGCGGCTACACTTTGTGTCTCCTATGTGTGTGTTCCTGTACAATAAAAGAATTCTAAATGCTACAGCAAACAAGAGCGGGTGACACAGAGAAACCCAAAGAATGGGAGTCAGGGGTCTCAGTGCACAACTCTGTAAGAAATGATGGAGATGGGCAGCAGCGATGTGATGATGGGGCCTCAATCTCTCTCTTTCTCTGGTTTTGCATATGGGGCATTTTTATCTGCCACATTTAATGAGAGCAGTGTATAGCGAGTCAAAGGTTGCAGTGTACGCTCTTCCTGGAGGCACAGGGGAATGACTCATCTTCATAACAATGGCAACTGTGCCAGTGTCAAAAAACAGAGCATCCCCTGCAGGCGGTTTTACGGAGATTTACAGAGTGCGTCGTTAGCACGTCTTATTATCAGTGTAGAGGGAGACTGGCACTCTGGGGGTGACTAGAATGGCAAGACCTGTCCTTTCTTCCTTCTCTCCTTCCACATCTGCCTCTCATCCTTTACTCCTTCTCCATCTACCCCCCCATCCCAATTTCCTCTTCTCTCTATGGTATCTTTTGCAGCTCTGGCAATGTGGTGAGAGGGTGCTAGTGTGGGAGACGGTTAGAGAAGGGTTTCTATTCCATTTTTCCACTGAGGTAGTGGCAGTAGTACGTGGCAGTGGTGGTTTGCAGCTGAGGTTTGTGCGTGTTGGCATTCCCTGAGGGGGAGTTCCTTCCCTCTCCTTCCGCTACGGGTGGTGGCTGTTAATGCAGACCTGTGAAGCGAGCAGCTGTGACCCTAAGTGTGTGGCTGAGCTACTTCAGTGGCTACCCAAGCATGAACTTGAGGAGAAGGAGGCCTCGGATTGTGCTGTTAGCTTTCAAGATGCTTCTGTGGAACAGCTCTCTTCAGGGCACATGCTGGGTGTTGATTGGCTTCCGGCTGAAATTTACGAGCGTTTCTATGGAGTGTTAGGGAAGGACCTTCTTGAGGTGTTTAATGAGTGTTTTGCAGTGTCATTCATTACTTACTATGTGTCAACAAGTAGTGCTGTTTTTGCTTCAAAAAAGAGGATTTGTGGTTTCTAAAAACTGGGAGACCAATACTGAATGACAAAAAACTGCTTGGAAAACAGCATTAAGGATCATTTTGGTACAATTTTGCACAAAGACCAAGCATATTGTGTGCTGGCCTTCTCGATCATGGCCAGTCTATTATTTATTTAATTTGTTGTCCATTGACGACAAGGAAAAGCCTTTGTGTTGATCACACTTACCTTGTGGTTTTGGGGACTACTTTGTATCATTGGTTAGGTTGCCCTATTGCTTTTTGTTACAGTGAGGGTATAGGGTTGGTTGAGCTGTTCACTGCTAATGTTTAGGTTGATTAGGCAACATGTCTGTAGCTTTACAAGCTTCACAACTATTTATTTAATAATTTTTCATAAAAATTGAAATTACAGGTTATCAATAGCTGGATCATTAGGTGGCTCACCGCTTATTGCCTTGTGCAAATCATGTGACATTTATAGTCTAAGTGACTTCGACTTTGGTTGTCTTCAGGGTTTTCAAATAAAATGAAATAAAAAGGTTTCGCGCGTACGTACTTTTCATTTGATGAACTGGGAAGGTTTTGTGATGAACGTGTCTGCCTGGTCCTATGTCGGCAACATTTTACACACTTATTAGCAATTTCTATGCATTTACAGTCATCTAATGTGCAACTTTACTATTTTGCCTTTGCCATTTGGGGGCCCATTTCAAAAACCCTTTGGAGGCCCCCTGCTCACCAACCACCAAACTATCTTATAAATCAAGCCACAAACAATGGCACACAACTGAAATTAGTCTAATCACATCTCAGTTAGATTTACAACCTTTAGCTTTCAAAAATAACAATCATAGGGCTATAACTCAGACAAACGCTGCACCCAGCAACTGCATTTCTTATTCATTGCTGTAAATAGAGCTGTGCGTATTCAAGCATGTTTCAAACTCGTGCCAGCTATTCACGTTGGCATGGTGTTAGTCAGTTACTCTCAGAGGGTAGGTGGTTCTTTTGGGGATATTCTTTATAGAAAACATTTTTTTTTCAGTTTATGATTGAGTCTTGTTTCAGTTGTGAGGCCCGTTTCAATTGAAATAAATTAATCGTAGAAAAGGCCATCTATTTTGGTAATAATGGGGTGGTGGGGGGGGGGGGGTGGGATTTAAGTCTTGAAAGTGCTTACCTCTCAGTTGTTTACATCTCTATCTTTGTTCTTTGTTTTTGTATTTCTGTGGGGCGGAATGATATAATAACTGAATGCATGCACTGTATTTCTGTTAAATCTCAGAACATTGGTTCCTTTCCTCCTTCCATCCTTCAATATCTGTTTCTTCTACTTTATACAATCGGCATATCCCCCATCTCCTCTTCTCTACCTACCTCTACTGCTTCCCTTCATCTCATTCTGCCTTCTATCCATTACCATTTACCTTTGCGTTGTCTTCTCGATCTTGACCCTTCTCTCCTTCAGTACTGTAGCTTCCTTTCGTTTATTCCACCTTCTGTTCTTCTTCATCTACCAACCCACCTTCTCTCCTATCTACATCTCCCATTTTCCTCCCTCTGCCTTTTCTGTCCAATTCCTTTCTCTTGCTCCTTTGTTCCTTTTGATACTTTTGCTCTCTATCTCCTCCTCACTTCCAATTCTCTTTCTCTAGCTCTCTTTTTCCAAGGTCCTTGCATTGACTCACAGAAGCGGCAGTAAGAATAAATAACTGCGCCATGTCACTGAGCAGATAAAGCCGAACCTAAAGGCTTCTTCTGTAATCGTCCCATCAGAGCTGCTGTGGTATCACATGCGCTACCATGTGAGACGTAAATGAGCTTCCCCACACTCTGATGCTCACACACACACCCACACACACACACAATGACATAGAAATGCATAAACAACATGCAGCACAGGCCAAAAATATTGGGCCACCTGTGGTTCTTTTGTTGAATAACAAACCAAACCAAAGTATGCACATTTCTTTCAATTTATACCTACAATAACACAAAAAGATTATTAAAATTGATATGATAAAATGATAAAATGACAAAAATGATCTTAGACACAACTTTCCTCAAAATAGCCTCCTTTGGCTTAAATTACAATTAAACAAATTACTGGAAGTATATCCAATCATTTTACAAACGGGGGAGAGAGGTGGAGGGGTAATTAAATTGACTTTAAAACCACAGGTAGCCTAATACCATTAGCCTGTAGTGTAAGTAAAATAGGCACTAAAGCTGCAAGAAATATGGCAAGGAGATGACCAGGAAGATCAAGAGGCAGTAGACAAATATCTTGTGGTGTAAAATTGCACCACAACTACAGGAAGAAATGGCGAGAGTGAAACAGAAGCTATGATCTGCTGGTCTAAAAGGAATTATTTGGTCATCAACTGTAGAGGTCTTTCGTAGACTACCAGGCCTTCTGCAATCACTGAGCAGATTTTGTTTTGCTAAGCCTACGGTTTGGCCTATATCTCTGACTGTTTTTATTTATTTATTTTTTTACCCCCATGGCTTCCTTGACTTTCATTAGCAGGACTCCAAAGGCAAAAGTCTATAATAAAGACTAGATACCGAATGCTGTCTTATACCTCCACTAAGGAAGCAATTAAACACACCTGACAAATCAAACACACCTGTGAACCGTTATAACACAGATCTGTCACTGGCTGTCCTTGCGTCAAATTAGACATTGTGAGGGCAATATAAGTAAAGTTCCTTTTATACAATGCAAGCAAATTGTATTGTGGTGTCGTTTCACCTTCCAGTAATGTTTGTTATACGTTGTGTAGCGCCGTTGTTCATACATGCCAGTAACATTACATTTTAGACATTGTGGGGACTATAAAATGAAGTTCCTTTTAATGTTGCACGGTCTTGTTCTCACGTCCCAGGAACTTTTCAGTTACGTTGGGAAAACATTGTCATTAGTTCATTGCAAAATTCATTTTAAATTATTAAAATTTAAATAGCCTGCAGTACATGCACTTAGCAGAGGCTTTTATCTATTTATGCGACTTTGTTGACATACATACGTAGCAGACTCAGATTAAGCATATTGCTCAAGGGTACAACCGCTGTGTCTTATCTGGGAATTGACCTTCAGCCTTCAAGTTGTAATTCCTTAACCATTACATCACGCAGGCTAGGGCTCAGCCCATTGTGGCCAGAATGTATGTCTGAGCAGTGACTTTCAACTGCTGACTTTAACTTACATTACAACAGATGACATAGCAGCAATGTACCATTGTAACATTCAGGCAACGTCATCTGTGCAACATTGCTGGGGTGACAGAAAACTACATTCCTTTGCAGTAACCTACCATTGCAATGCTCAGGTGACACCAGTTGTCGAACGTTGCCTGAATGACAAATAATGACATTACTTCACAGTTGTCAACCATCATCTGGATGGCAAAAAACAACATTACTTAATTGGGAAATTGGGGCAGCCTATCCTTGTACATGTCAGGCAATGTAAGTTGTGGAATGTTGCCAGTATGTCCTAAAATCAAATATGACAAATGTTCTACCATGCTGAATTTTGTGAGATTTTGAGCATGGGAAAGGCGTGAAAATGCAGTGAGAGTCAGAAGAAAAACAATAATAAGAAGATGAAGAATCCTAACAAAAACAATAGGTATCCTCTAAACCACTGGTGCTTGGCCCCCTTAAATATCCATTTGTCCCAAACGTTATGGAGCTGTTCTAACCCTCCATCCCATAGTATGGCAACGCACAAATGCACATACATGCCCACACACCCACACATACTCCCTGCTCCCAAGAGATTACACTCCTTAACCCCGTGAAGTGCTTTGACAAGCTTATATAATCTGTGTTGAATGTATCTGCATACATTATAAAATGTTGGATGTTCATTCTCCTGCACAGAATCACTGACTGATATTTCATGTGTGTTTTCTGAGAGTCAGCGTCTGGTTGTGTAAAAAGAGACGAAAAGCTCACTGCCGTGTGTGCCCACTGTGGTTTAAGTGTCTTCTCTCCTGCAATTTGGAGACAACACATTAGGCCTGGTATATTGACGAGCATAGGTGGGATCATTAGTGGTGTGACGGACCAGAAGGAGACATGGAAGATGGTCATTAGTAGCCCCGCATTCCTGATCTCTGTGGTAACCACTTGAGGTAGCCAGGTAA
This sequence comes from Anguilla anguilla, assembly GCF_013347855.1. Lineage (NCBI taxonomy): Eukaryota > Metazoa > Chordata > Actinopteri > Anguilliformes > Anguillidae > Anguilla > Anguilla anguilla. Next base: position 37,419,301 of record NC_049205.1, read on the forward strand.
AACTTCCTAAATTAATGGGAATCTTGAGAATGTGTGGTTGTTCAGTGTGATTAGCTTGATAAGGCCTTGTGAAAGGTAGAACATACCATTCTACTTTAGTATGACCTTACATTAATAGTGTGTACTGCCTCTTGCAGAGTATTTCTTTTCTGTTTATCAAACCATCTCCTGATTACTGTTCAAAACCACTTTAATCCCTCTTCATTTACTTTCGTCTGAATCCAGTTTGACGGCGATGAGGGTGAAGGATTTTCAAGTATTGCAGAACTGCTGGTTCAGTGCCACCATATTACATGCTTTTCCTCAAGTTGAAAGGCCCTCTGGGGTTTTCATCTGTAGAAGAAACTCAGCAAATGTGCTTGTTTGGATATAACAAGCATCTGACGGTTGGTATAGCAAGTACAGCTACATTGCATGAGTTCTCAAAAGTTGCCTTCTTTACCCCCTTCAAATATGTATTGAGAAAACGAGGAAGGAAAAGAGGAGGAAAGTGTTCATATGTACTCATCCTGTTCTGATTTGACCTGGCTTAATTTACAATCACGTTATATAAAGTATAAGTGGTGCAATATTTTGTTTAATTGTCGATTTAATTAATATATTTAATTTCTTTAACGTACATTTTTGGGGTTATCTTCCTGCTACAGGCTATTTGTTCATGTTATCAACATACAGCATGGCTCTTTGTAAACTGTCATTGTGATTTGCATTTGCAAGATGTATCCTTCCTTCATTCCTATGTTGTGCTTATACACCAACTTCTGTCAGCCTTTCACTACCTTGTTTAAAGCAAAGCATTGTGGAACAAGCAGTTCAGCAAAAGATGATTGCTGTATCCTTCAACAGAATGAATCATGTTTCCTTTTGTTCTTTATTAAAACAATTAATTTGTCATGACAGTAAGCTTTAACCCCTTCTGGGTCACATGGAGATGAGTGGAGAAAGAAGGAAGGCAAGATGAATTAAAAAAAAAAATTGATCATGTCATATATCCACTGTACCTTGTGTCCTGACTTGGAAGACCCAGTACCATTCCTGGATGTAATTTTGCAGATACATTCTCTGATATCTTGCAAATTGTCTTAACCTACAAGTTGTAATACATGTTATCATAAAGAAAATGTAATCCTTGATATTGTAAAGAGATGTAATCCTTGATATTTCTTCAGAGATCTAAGGCTCCATTTAAATTTGAAGATATATTTCTTTAATATGGAATGATTGATTGTTCTTCATTACAGCGCTGATGAGCTGCGTGCTCTATTGTGTGGTCGTGCTCTGGGGCCTAATTAACGAAGCATACATTATGGTTTATCACTGTAGTATCATACAAGGATGGAGGATGGAGAACTGTGATTTTTTTATTGAATAGCTGATTATATGGTCAACATGACCGCTGATTTGATCTGTGCTGGTTTGAAAATCACAACAATCTGCCCTCCATAATCCAAAGCAGCGAGAACTGAACCTGAGCCACAGGTTGGTGTTAAGGGTCTTGGTGCCAAAACCATTTGACCAAAAGCGCAACCAAAAGTGGCAAAATCAATGTGCAGAAATTTAAAAACAAATAAAAAAAAAACAGATCTTTAAGTTATCTTGTTTTAAAAATAATTCATGGGGGAAGAATTTGAATCCAATGTGACACAACATGCAGCAATACCTACCCTACTGCCCACTATCACACTGACATTCTCCTATTTTCCATTTGGTTCAGTTTCTTCCCATGTGCATAATATTTTATAGAGAGGTCTCTTTCAGGGGCCACGGGTCACTGAATTTCAATATATCATCCCTCAGAAACCCCCACTCCTTCCTTCACACATCACAGTCGCAAAAGCGAACAGAGGAAGTGACATCGCTGCAGAATAACCCCCCCCCCCCTCCCCCCACATCTCTTCCCTTGGGGCTAAGGCAGGTGGGAGAGTATGTGCTGGTGTGTGCATACATGTGCACATGCATGTGCAGCAACCGTTAATCCATGTCTGTGTCTACCCGCTCACTGAAAAGGTCACCAGATGGATTTTGGAAAAATACATACAAATCTGGGCTTTCTTATCTTTTTTCTCTCAGTCAATGCAATTTCCATTGTCTGTGTGGCAGGCACATATGTTTAGCCTTTTTCTTGCGGGGGGGGGGGACATTTATTAGATTATTGCTTTCGATGCTTTGCCTCATATGGCTGCCTCAAGTCGATAATTCCATCATACTCAAAACAGAGAGATAGAGCTTTGAAATCCAGGATGTTTTCAGTGCCATTACCAAAGTATAAACATTGTGAGGACCATTAGCAGAAGGGGAGAGACCCTAAAATTGAACAATCTATTATGGAAATCACAGAATTGTTCAAAGTCGCCTTCTTCTGCCCCAGAAATACCTAGCGGGAGCTGACAAGATGGTTTCCATTATTTGTGATGTGTTTTTTTTACAGTCACTTGGGAAGCGTGTTACGGCTTGGCAATCTGGAAGCAGTAAAAAAAACAAAAAAAAAAAAACAGGAGGGTAAAAGAGAAGAGGAAAACTTCAGAAGGAGGTGAGCATGAAAGTTGGCCAGTCTGCCCTTTGAACTCACCCCACCCCACCCCACCCAACCCTGGCCCTTCATCTTTCTTAGCTGGTCCCTTTGAGCTGCTGAAAGCTGCAGTGTGAAATGGCAAAAGACAGATGCACCTTCCTCCCAAGGAGAACAAGACTCTCCTCCCTCTTCTATGCCGAATCGCCACTAGCTCAGCAGGGAAGGGGAGGCTGGGTTTGGGGGGCAGAGGCAGTCCGGTCCCGGTTTGTCTTTCACTCTTTTATGGGGCCGGTCTCGCCCATTCTGCAGCTTAGGGGCTGGCCCCTGTATCCCACCCGTGCCCCTCTGCAAACACAGCTCCCTGTTTTCCCCTGATTTACAGTCTGTGGAGATAATGAAGAAAACAGTGCCGGCCGGGGTGGACCCGGCTAAAGCCACTTTGTCCCACTGATCTGCAGCTGATAGATGGCTTAGGATTCATAATCAGAGCTCTGTCTCGCGGCACATCGATTTCAGCGAGGAAACAGTGGACAGTGGACATGAATGCTGGGTGTTTTGTGCTGAGTGGACAGTTGTGTTGTGCCTCAGGTGCCGTGATTCACGGGTGTAATTGGCTGCTGTTCTTTCAAGTCTTACAACCAAAGTGTAAAGCTAACAGCACAAATGCGTTTTTAATGCTCTGGATTCCATGTGGTTTTTTCTGTGTTAGTTTATCAACGTAATAGTGACTTTAATGACTCTGTCTATACTGCTGTTTTGAAAACTGCAGGAAGCAGGTGGGCCACCTCTGGATATACAGTAGGAATTTTCCCAGAGGAGCGACACCTCTTCCCTCTTTTTTTGAGGCTCAGTGCTAGAGAGGAGAGGATGAAGGGCAGAGGAGAGGACAAAGGGGAGAGGAGAGGAAGAGAGCTTCTGTGGCTCCGTTAACGGCCCCTGCCACGGGGTCTCCTGCCACTGGGCGGGCGGGAGGCGGGGGGGTGAGCGCTGACAGGCCTCGGATTGCGAATGCATTAAAATTCATTTCGTACTGTATCACGCCCGGGGGAGCGCACCGAGCTCGGTGCTGTTGACAAACAGGGTCATTAATCGTGCTGTTATAGTGGCATGGAGAGCGTAAGAGAGATAGAGAGAGAGAGAGAGAGAGAGAGAGAGAGAGAGAGAAGCTGCTGTAGGCCCAGGGCTGGACTGCCAACCCCCGAAGGGACATGTGGGGGCTGCAGAGTGATGACCCCGCTCTCTGTGGGCCAATGGGAACGGGGGTTCTGCTCTGACAGACTGCGGTTGATGGGAATTAGGCCTCCAGGTGCTGCAGCTGCCTTTTTCTTGACAAACTGACAAGGTTTCCCCTCTAACACACCATTCGTCAACAAACGTGAAAGTGACTTAGTGTTCTACAGTTCTCTCCATTATGTTCAAACATACAAACAAGAATACATAAACTGTTGTTTGCAATGGGAAATAGTTGAGCATAGGATATTTGCAAGATGTGAATAATACTGTGAAAGGTGAAAAGATTCAACTGTAGTTTTACCTTCAAATACCAAATACATATCTCATTGGTGTATATTTCCAAAGGATATATAGGTGAAATTACTCTTCCAGGGAACTTGTGGGAAGACCAATCCTGCATCTTCATTCTCTCATTTGAGAAGCATGGTTTCCATTTCCGAGTGTAGGTATGAGAATTCTATATTAGAATTGGGATTGAGGTGTATTGCAAAATAGGAAAGGCTGTTCAAGATTGATATTTGTCTTTTGGGAATAGTATATCCAGGTACTGTAGTTTTAAGATGAGGTACCTATATAACAATTTTGGCGTGAAAGGGATATGATGCATGATGGAATTCATGCCCTGCATATTACTAAATAAATATATATTAAATTGGATGACCTTCTCTTTTTCCAATGCATTGTGATAAAATAAACACTACACAGAATGAGTTCCACGCATGCATACACAAACCTTCCAGGGTCTCATGTTTAACAGCTTGACCTTGATCAAAGTCAAGAGACAAAATAAAACACCTGCACATCATTTTTTATTACTAGAACTAGTTTATTATTAGTATCGTCTTTGTCTTACATCTTTCATTAAACAACGTTGCACAATGACCCCTAAAACAATACAAACTACCAAACTGTCTATATCGTTGCATACACATATACATACACATGTATGTATTCATATGTATATACAAACAGGACCAACAGTCATTGGGTCAGAAGAAACCAAGATACCAAAAAATGGAGAACACGACTTTGCAGAAACAAAGTAAGGAAATGATTTGAAAACTCCCCTCACCCATCACACATTATTACTGGCCTGAGTTCTGACAGTGGGGTATTAGAGCAGACAGAGGTTCTGACCTTGAACAAAAGACGCAATTAAACAGTTCCCCGAGGAAAATTCACACCTGATTTAAAATTTGCGCTTCCCCTCCTGCCCATAACCCTGCTACATCCTGGCTGCCTTCGTCATTTTGTCTGTAGCTGATGTGGTAGCATCTTAAAAAGACACCTATGGCTCTTTGAAAGAAAAGAATATTAGTAATTTACATTTTAACATGCTGCCACTCAACACTCATATCTAATTACAGCCTGAAATGAACTTGAGGTTTTTTTTTTTTTTTGTTGGAAAAACGCAGTAGAACAGTCAATGTGAAAGCATGTAGTATGACATACCGACCTCTGACCTTTCCTGACTTATACGACCATCACCAGGGTGGTCGTTGTGTAACGAACATGTGACCTGAGTTTTTGCTCTCTCAGAGAACTAATCTAGGTTTCTTTTAAGGAACAGTGAAAGTTCAAACGCAGCGTAAACCACAGTTTACGGTCCAAACGGGCAAACGGGCCTGTCCGTAGGTGGGCGTCCAGCTATGTGGCATTCAGTTTTAGCCTGCAGCACCTCACTGCAGGGGTATGGCGGAAGTGAAGTGATTCTTCAACTAAAATCTACCTTGATTAAATAAATATACCATAACTACAGTTATAATAAGTGTATCTCTTTCAACAACAATAAATAATAATAATAATAATAATAATAATAATAATCTTTCTTCTTGCCACATGATATAGATAACAGCCTTGATTTCTATGGAGGGTTGAGGTCAGTGAGGTCTGTGAAATGTTGGGAAAAGAACAGCAGTGCAGACAAGGAGGGAAAAGCCTTAAGGAGGGGAGCAGCTGAGTGACTGATCTTAATCTTTACATCCGCTGTACATACAACCCAGCATTTTCAGTTTTTTAACTTTCTTAACATATCTGGGAATTTCTAAATAGAAACTCCATATCTGCAGTTTCTGTTGAACACGTTGATAATGTTGTAGGAGTCGTCAAAATCCTCAACTCAAGATAGCTTGGGAAATTAGAGAAGAATGCCAGAAACACAATCTACCAATAGAGGGTTTATTCAGAATTGCTCATTAAAATAGCAATTAAAATCGAAATTTCCTCACATTATATTCTTTAAAAACGCTAATAAATGTTTTTTCATAGCTTGTTTGTTTGACTATTCTATAATGTTTAGATTTGTATCTCTGAGGTTATACTGCTCTTGACTACAGTATACCCAATATTGGCACATGGCTGCACCATTACAACAGGCAAAACAAAAACAAAACAAAAAACTAAAAAATTGTAAATTAGCCATTGGTTTTTTTGAAAAATAGGTGAAAAGCAAGAATTCTTCTAAAAGTCTATATTTTTACATTTATTTAATGATTTCTTCATATTTATGGGTGAAAATGTGTTTAAAGTGAAAATGCTGGGCTGTACACAATACCTGCGGCTCTACAGATTTGAGGTTCTGTACTGTTGACTGCAGTATTAAGCTAGAAGCATGTTCTTTGAAGTGGTTTCAGCAAAAGAGGCTCCGTATTTCACTGGAGGTTTCACTATGGTGCCCTGCAGTAAATATTTCTTAGGGTAACATGCTATTTTCTTAAAAAAGATATATCTTTCAATAGTGAATCAGTTAACCATTCTTCGAGCACTGGAACAATATTGTACTAAACGTGCAGACTGTAAGGAACAAATTCAGTGTTGATAAGTACAGTAAACACAGTAGATTTGAAGATTATTCATTGTTCACAATATGCAGCCAATGGGAAGCCAGACTCCAAAATGTGCTTAAATTAACTGACTTTTATTACAAAGTTATATCATCACTTTTTTCCACAAGGACACTCCTTGACACATCCTAACTATGCAAACTGTATACACATAGCCTGCGACCAGCTACTACAGTGATACAGAGAAGTAATGGCAATAGCATCAATTTAATGTCAGCTATATGATGATGTCATATATGACAGTGTACTTACAGAAATCCAACAAATCTCAACTGGTGGTTACATCAGTTAAACTGTTATGTCTGCAGCAATTTTCTACCAGGTTTGTACCTAGTTAATAAATAACTATACATTGACTACAACTATCATTGCACAGCATCTACCTTAATTTCGATTGCATTAAGTTTACAGTTGAGCTACATTTGATAATGTGATATCTGCGATACAACAACAATAAACAGCTTAAAATTGTTAATGTGTCCTTTTGGCAATAACACTATCAATTTCCTGAATATAATCTTCAAATCAGCGTTAAACTGTACGTATGTCACAAAAGTTTGACAAAAGACGTCTGAGCAAAATTGAACATTTAACACACACGTTCCAGAAATGTAATCTATTCACAACAATAAGAATAAAAAAATACTAATTTGGTATTAAATGGGCCAATGCGATGCATATTTATCACAGAAACAGCCACTTTTTCCACAACCGATGTAAAAGGGTCCTTTTTGAGTTTCTATGGCACTGGGACTAAGAAAGCTAAGCAGGCATCAGAGAAAAGGCGCCTTTTGAAGATCTCCAGCTCCAAAAATAAACACTGCGCCACGAGGAAAAACTGGCAGCAGCTCGAGCCGCGAACCTGAGGAAGGCTGAGGTGAACACTGAGTTGTCCTGAGAGGCAGACCAGCAATACTCCGCACCCCGTCGCGCTGTCAACAACAGCTCTTCGTCTCCTTCATGTACACGGTTGTCATTATTTCACAGGTGTCTCCTTTGTGATTCACATGTATTTGTTTTCATGGCCTTTCGCCCCCTCCACAATATTTACAAAGAACAATAAACAAAAAGGGTCATGGTGTTATATGCCAGACATAACAGCAAAAGTCATTTCTTGATGCAATCTAAACAGAAAAGCAGACAGAAGGACTACGTTGACAGTGACTGAGCCAGTTTGCAGGGAAGTTCTGTTTTTCACTGCCTGACACGAGTCAGGAAGTTATGTATGGATCTATACATGACATGTAATTACTGAATAAAAAATAAAGAAAACTTAACCAACCTTGACCTTCTCTGAGGCAGAAACTAAATGGACTTGGCTCTGACAACCAAACACCCCTCACTGCCACAAAAAAAAAACATTAAGGACTGCTGAAGGCATCTTGGTAAAGCACTGGTTTTCGGTATAATGATGCGACAATTGGGTACTGAATTTGAGCCGTACATGAATGTCACAGACGGAGGACTTATGTTGCAATATAGTGTGGCCTACGAATATGTTTGGGCATTCCACGCTTAAAATACATAATGCATAAACTGCAACATTTTTTGTCATGCATTATGCACAGGAAAAAAAAATGTAATACTTTTTCTGCCTGGTTACAGGAGGATAAAGATATTTAAATGAGGTGTATTAAAAACTCTTCCTCAAGGAGGGCTACTCAGTGGAGAGCTAGCCAATGAATTGATAGGAGTCAAGTTTGAATTCGGGTTTCTGGATGTCATCAGCCATAACTTACACCACAGATGCTTAGCTTCAACAAAAAAAAAGTGGTTGGGGAGAAAGAGAAACCTAAAACCTCAGTATCCAAGCTGCACAGCAGCCTTTCCATTTATTCTGGAAAAACATTCTGTCGATATTGACATCTATTTTTAAGGGTATCTGGGTAAACCTGAGTAAGCTACAAATCATCACAGAGCACATGTAAGCACTCTGTGACTTCATGGCCAATAAATAGCATAGATGCTGAGTATGTTAGGTCGAAGTTATGGACATCCTGAAAACTTGAACCAACAGATGAATATGTGAATACTACATGGATATTGGATATTCCACACCGTTATCCAACTGAAATAGAGTACATCTTACTCTGATACAGAACATAAGAGAAAAAGGAAAACAAAAGACCTGAATCAACACTGAAAATTTTTACTTTGTATCCCATCAACCCCCCCCCCCCCCCCCCCCCCCCCCGTGCCCATTTACATCCTTATTTCATAATAAAAACCTATTTAAATGGCCCAAGGAGCTAATAAGAAGTCTATAATAATGTGGGAACAGACAGGCTTTGGACAGCAGGTCAGAATGGGACTATTCCCAGCCAACAGGAGGTGAATAAACAGAAGGGGGGATCCCTGAGGTTGACAGAGAAGAGAGGCACAAAGAAAACCGGGGATACTGGGGGTTTTGCTTAAACTGAACAGTGGGAGTCTTGTTACCCAAATGGCTAAACTTCATCACACGAAAAGAAATGTTTAACAGCAAATATTCATAAGATCTTTCAACTTGTCAACAAAAAAAGAGAAAAATATAGGAGAAGAAAAACGCCTCCAATTTAATCCCTTTTATTAATGGGTTTAAAAAGCTTGAAACAGTAACGCGTCCTCGCTAGAAGAACAAAATGTTTGTTTTACATATCCACAGTTTGATCTTCTTTCTGCCATCTTAAATACTCTGCTGTTGCCATAGCACTGGCTGCAGCTTAGCAAGCTACACATTAATGTCTTGTCTTTTTTTTTTCTCCCTGGGGGAAACTGGGGCGGGGGGGGGGGGGTAATTCTAACAGACAAGTCTTTCTTTACAGAAAAGGGGGTGGTAAAGGAGGAAAGACAAGGGAAAAAAACTACTACTTTTTTAAATAAACACAGTGCTGGAAGTTCACGCACAAATGCAAATTTAATCAACTGTCCCGGCGCGTCCGGGGCGCCTCTTTTCATTGGACAACGCTCGCCTGCTCGGTATGTGCGAAACGCCTCGGATTATCTTCCTATTTGCTTAGCTGATGAGCAAACAAACAAACAGACAAAAAAAAAAAAAAAAAAAAACAGTCCTTCCCCCACAAACTGGCTCAATGGGGCTACAGAAGCATGGAGAGTAAAAAGCAGTGGCAATGCTAATAAACGTGCAGATTCTCATGGCGCAGCACCCTGTTAACGTCCCACGCTACCAGTAAATACAACAAGAGGATCACAACAGTCCCTGAGCAGTCAGTCAGCACACACTCTCTTTGTCTACAAAAACGCAACTCGGTGGACATGGGGTCTTCCAGAGGAAGATGGAGAGGGCTATAAAATCTCTCTCCAATCTGCCATAAAAGTCACCAGTGATCAAGAGCAGCACTTCCAATGATACAGATCCCCCCCTCTCGCACCCAAGTAAAGCATTAAAATCCCGCAGGTGTGGCTTGATTAGCCATATATTGGCCATTTCACACATTTATCGGAGCGTGAGTCTTGCTGCGAGAAAGTTGAGCGCGAAGCTAGAGAAATGAGTTCGAGGGAACACCTCGTTGATGCTTCCAAGGCGGGGGACCAATTAAACGGCATTCGGTCAAATCAAACACTTTCCCTGGGTCTTTCTCTCATAGAAAAGCCCTCAGCACCATTTGTCAAATGAGTGGCATGGTGGCACAGTATTGAGTAAAACGATCATTTCTAAAAATGAAGTCCCAGAATGGCCTGAAATGAACCTCCGTTTCCTCTGGAAAGACCCCAGTCCACACAGGAGCAAACGCGTCACAACTATCAAAAAAGCACTAGACAGCATCACATTGGTAGCAATTTATAAATACACATGTAAGTAACATTAAATCAGGCATTTCTTCTTATCCCTGCTAGTTTGACAGTTATTTTCATGTTTTTGTAGAACCGTAATAAAGCAACATCACTGAAAAGTACAAAAAAGTAACAGAAGTGAATACACTTAGAAAGAAAAAAGAAAAGAAAATGCACAAGGAACACATAATAAGCACATAATGCAGAGAATGCATTGACTGCAGTTGATTTCCCCCCATATTTGAAATGTAAAATATGGAACACAGTATTAGCGAGCATAAACAATTGTTTGTGTGATACAAACAACAGCTGAGTTGTAGGTTGTGGAACACAAACAAATCTGGAATGCGTATTGTAACTGTACAATAGATAATTCATACAGAATTCCATTAATAGCAACACAGTTTTACAGTACAGCTCACCACATTTCCCCTTTAATCAGTGTAATTTCAATACTCCTACGACAAATCTAGAAAGCACTGGTCACTGGACACAATTATCTCCTAGATACAAAGCACTAGTTTTCCCCTTCACTGCCAGAAAGCATTTTATGCATTCTTTGGGGTTAGTTTAGGGAAATGTCACTACAGCATATGTGAACAGTTACGTGAAATTAAAACGACTAACCGTGGACCAGAATAAAAAGCGGTTAATTTTCATAAACGACTTTTGAGAGAACTTCTGATATAAATGATTTGTTATGCGAAAAATTACTAGTTCATACAGATCCAATTGGGTATGCAAGGAAAGATAAATAGAACTTATGTTACGATATAGTTACTGTATTTACATACATCCAATGGTGGCCATCAGCGATCAGTCTGTGAAGAGAACAGCAGGCATTTGCCAACAGAGTACTGTGAGAAGACCTTAAATAGCTTTGTTACCTTCACAGTTAAAAGTGAGTACTTGTCGTCCCCCTCAATCTGACAAACTTAAGACTCCAAATCTAAGACATTTCCAGAGAGGAAAAAGACCACAGATGTTAAAGAAACTGTGATATATAACATGAAAAAAAAACAAAAAAAACAACCCCTCCAAAAAAAAAACACCACATTTTTCATACATTCGCATCCATAACAGTTGCGTTAAAAAGGTAAGAGGTTTGCTTTGTCACATTACTGCACTCCAACTGACTGAAAGGCCCTGAGGAGCTGCTTGGAGATTCCCGACAGTTGCAGGTGTAATATTACATATAATATAATGCCATGAACATTACATAAACATCTTTTTCAGATATTCCTCACAAGTGGAGGAGTCACCTGAGAGCAGGAGTGTTGCGTTGAGGTAGGTAACCAGAAAAATGCACCAGGGCAGTATGTGCCACAACTGTCACGGCTAAAGAAGCCAAAATGGAGGAAAGAGGATATTTCAGAGGGTATAGCAATTCCTCTTATTCAAGTGTAAAAGGTCAAGGCATAGCAGTGCTGGAACTACGCAGAGGGACGCTCACACTGCCTGATGTTTCGGTGTACATGAAATAAACAGGTCACCGCAGTCTTGCTTTTCAGCTTCCCCCTAGTGTTGAAGGGAGGGACTGAGGGACTGAAAAATCAGTCTTTTGGCATTATGGGTGAAACGACCACAGGGATGAGAGACCATCTGAATCGTGCATGGAGCTGGATGTCATTTTTGCCCTCACTTCAACACAGAGGAATTCCAGTGGAGCTGTGGCCCTCTAGTTTCTAGCCCACTTGTCTGTGTGAGACTGCTTAAGTGGCCTGAACACAGGCTAAGCGGTGTCCTTGCTCTGCTTGCAGGTGAGTGGTTGGAGGCCAAAGTAGGCTAGGCCCCTGTTACTCAAATCATGGCCCTCAAGGTCCAAGAACTGCTGGTTTTCCACACTCCCTTCACCTGGGAGTCAGGTGTAAATACAGTCTGGTCAATCAGTAGCTCTGATTGTTCAGTTAATTACCTAGAATAAAACCAGGGCCGGATTGGGATTTGAGGTCCAGATTTGAGTATCCATGGGTCTATGCTACGTGCATGCTCTGGCTGTTAGCTGTACGTATTATGGATTTGCACGGGGAAGTGTAATCTTATTCCTGAACATTGAGTGTCCCTGCTCTGTCTGTGGGCAAACGGACTGAGCCCTGAACAAGCCCTGCCCGTGCCTTGCATATGGGGGAGTGGTCGGATCCCAAAGCAGGCTAAGCTGTGTGCCTGCTCTGGCTGTTAGCCCTAGGCATTATGGATTTGCATGGTGCGGTTTAATCTTATCCCTGAAGCACTTTCATTCGTCAGTGTCGCGGGAGGCAGGGGAGGTAGCGTGTGCGGGATTGTTTATTGATTGACAGCCTGTACGGTGGTTGGCAGGTCCTTCACTCCAAACCTGATTTAATTTCTTCTTTCATTTTTTTCCCCTGATGCAATCTTGCAATTTGCTCTGTGATCCTGTGAGCAGCTGTGTCCAAATTTCAAAATTTAACACTAAAACGATGCTCGCACCAATTTAGATGCTACGATTTATTATAAGGTCTGTAATCACATTCACACCTGTCAATGCTCACGCCGACATTTTGATAAATCTGCTTAATCTTTAAATACATCATATATATACATATATATACACTTTCTTCCTCTCTCTGTCATACACACACACACACACACACACACACAGACTCTTTTCACACAAGCACATAATATACATATGTATTTATGATGTATATTTAGGCCAAAGTTTATGTATTTAAAATAGTCCTCCCCTGAATGTCCAGTACACCTGAAGTTATTAGTAGCAGTGCAGTGCAGCTACAACAGTATTTTGCATTAAACCAAAGGTGAACTATAAAAAGAATTTAAAAAAAATATATATTCCATTGAAAAAAAAAAAACACTGAACTGTGGTACACTTAAATGGTTCTTAAGAGCCAAGCTCATAAAAGAATGCAGTCGTTCACGCTGAGGTACTGATGCATTCACAGATACAATTACCCGGTGGAGGGAAGCTAGCATCTCACAATAGAAGGAAACGTTACACTGTGAAAAGAACTGACAATGAAGACAAGTGACACCCGAGACGACGATATACAAAAACAGTGACGACGACAGCGACGACAACAACAGAAGCATATCTTGAGGTAGAACATTGACTTCAGTGTTTGGAAGTGCTTTATGTTGGATACTTTCTTGTTCACTTCAGTTAGCAGTGGTGGGAAGGTTTCTTGACTTCTGAGGTAGTGTGGAATCTATTTTCTGTTCCTCTGCCCCCCCCCCCCCCCCCCCCCCCCCCCCCCAGCTGATCGCTTGACTTCTAACATAACTGAACACAACGGGAAGACACAGACCCACAACGCTTCCCACAAAGACATTCATTCCGGCTGAGGTAGGTTTATGTTGGGTTCGTGTAGCCGAGTCTGTTAATTGGCCTGCGTTTAGAATGAGAACTTCGTTAAGAAATTACTGATATCATTGAAAACAAAAAAAGTCCTGAGACAGAGTATATATCAAATCCCTGGAAGAAGGCCTTTTTGTCTCTTGCGGCGAGGTTGTTGAAATCATCGGTTAAGACGAGTGCAGGCAGGTGTGACTGATTTGTCTTGGAGAATCAAAACAAAACTAACAGACTGGAGGACAATTGTGAGATATTTCATAGAAACACAAGTCCACAAGATAAAAAATAAAAAACTAATGCTGTTTTAAAAAAAGCAAGGACACTCTGCGGCCTTATTCTGTGCTGCCGGCAGCTGGTCGTATAGAAAATCAAGGAAGATTAAGAAGTACCAAAATAATACAACAAAAAACTGCAGGAAAATCACTTCGTTCACTCCTGATACTAAGAGCGTAGCTATTTATAATAAAAAACCCACCAAAATGTCAGCTTGAATGACTCGACTTTTTCGAAAGGGTACTTAATTTACCAGTAATAAATCTTTGCAAAAAAATAAAGTCCAAAAGAAAAAGAAAAAAAACGGCATTGAAATACTTCGGTTGACCTGAGTATGAGAAGAGTCAGAGTGGAGCACCTTATGAGTGCGAGAGAGCTTCTCAGGCTTGGCAATCACACGTCATCTCGCTGCCCGCCACCACCCTTGCCCTCTGCTGGCAGCTCCCGGAACTGCGTCTCCCCCTCCTCCACAATGCTGAACTCATCCAAGGGTAGTGTGGACATCTGTGTCTCATCCAGCGATGAGGAGGCTTGAGTGACCTCCGTCTGTGAACACACACACACACACACACACACACACGTACACTTCAGTATGTTACTAGTAACTGGAAGGTGAAATGATTCTGTACACACCACAGAAGACTAGAAAACTGCTGGCAATTGATTGGGATTCACTTTTCATACTAATACCAGCCCTCTCTCTGCAGCTTATTACTAAGGCTGGGTGTTTGTCTCAGAAAATATAGGCTAATTTCACAGAGTAGTCATGGCAAAGTTGTTGAAAATCATGAAAAACCGAAAAAAGAGGCAGAAATCATGTAGCATTTAAAAAAACACTAATTTATTAGCCTAGAGATTTCATGCACAGCAGTGGGAAAGGATTTAAATAACATGCAGAAGTGTAGCAACAATAAGAATCGCTTTAAAAACTTCAGCGGGCAGTTGTCCCTAGTAACAAATATGAGTAAATACATTGATAAGGCTGATTCATTTAATCGCTTCAGCCATCATGGAATGAAAGGGCATGGTTTCTGCGTTTAACAGAACATGATTAGAAACACAGCATGCTCAATTAGCGTTACTAAAATTATAAAATAGGGCTACAGAGTGTCTGTTTTCATTTATTTAAAGTCAAACATGATTGCAACCACTGATGGTAGGTTGACGTACAGGTTTAATATGTTAGGGTTGAAACTGCCAAAAATCGCAGAAAGCACCCTAAATGGGGAAAGTAACGGAAATGCCAAAAAATGGCAAGAATCACCTGCTACTTCTGTGACAAACACCCAGCCAAATGTATTACTCTTATTCCATGTACAGTACAAGCATTAGGTCAGCAGAAAGAGACTTTCATGTCTCCAGGGCAATGGGTATTGCTGACTGTGTCTCCTTAAACTCTGGACGATCTGATCTGGCCCAGTTATTGATGGAGCACAGAGGATCTGAACCCAGGAATTCCCTCTGGGTCTGGTTTCCCTTGAAAAGTAGACCCCTATCTCCAGCTGGCCTATCAGGGATGACTGAAGGTTTCTCTGCTCAAGGTACCTTTGCTATCTATCTGCACAATAATTTCTCCTTGAGTATCTCTTGGAAACATAGAACTCCACTAACCACAGGAGGTTGCCTGAGCACTAGATCAAACTGAATATAACTGTAGTGATTACTAAAGCCATGCAAAGTTCACATAATGCAGGAATTCCAGGTCAGCTTTACATAATTTAACACTTTTACTGTTCTTTCACCAGTTTTTCTATTGCTAACAATTAATATACATTTTTACCTCATGAATTTGTGTTTCACATCTGGTAGTTTTAAAATTCTGTTTACGTAGAATGATAACGCTCTTTGTTGAGCTTGGCAAATTCATTAAGAGGCCTTATGCAAACTGGATAATTGATAAAATGCTGCAATAAAATGGCTTTATTATTATTATTATTATTATTGTTGTAAAAATGGTATAACCCTTTTCTCCCACCTTGAGTGTCCGACCTCGTCCATCTCCATTGGGGGGGCCTGGAAAGAGTCTCTCCAGCTCAGTGTCTGCACCCCCCGTCTGTCCTGCAATATCCCCTCTGCCCTCACCACTGGGCAGGGCCACTAGGTTGAGGGCCAGGGCACCCTGGGAGGGGGAGGGGTCTTCCAGGGGCATACTGTGTGCCACCTGTGGCATGGCCAGCTGGTCCTGCACATTCTTACAGGTCATCAACCTGGGGGAAGGGGGGGGGGGGGTAGAGTATAGTCACGCCTACATGCTAACAGATACACACAAACACACACACACACTCTCAAAGACAAACACATATGCCCCACATATGTACCCACGTACACACACAACGCATACATTCATACACACACACGCATGCGCACTGACACTGAAACACACAAACACGCACGCGCACTCACACAGGCACACGAACGCACAAACGCACACACGGATGCGCCACCAGCTCCCAGAGCCGTGCTGTCATACCTCCCCCTGTAGCCGAACATGAGGAAGAGCACGCAGAAGATGATGCAGGTGACGCCGATGTGGATGCCGATGATGATGCCCGTGGTGCCCTTGCCAGGCTCCTCCTTCACGCAGTCGCAGGGCGGGCTCAGCACTGCGGAAACGAACCAATCACTGATCACCCCGGAGGCCTCAGGCAGCCTCAGCAGAGCCAGCAGCTCAAAGCTCCACAACAGTCAAAACACTGGCTTTTAACAGGAGAGGTCAGTCTAGCCGTGCGATATGTGTCATGTTTTCCTTTGCCATTTCTGGTGAGATGGGCGGAGCCGTGCGAGCCGGAGAGGGCCCCAGGAGGCGTGTGATTGGACGGTCACCTGATCTCTCCATGGCCTCCTTCATGGAGACGAAGCGTGTGGTGGCGTTGCCGTCGCCGTGCTGGTTGAAGGCCAGCACCTTCACTTCGTACACCAGGGTGGGGTCTGCGAGGGGGGGGGGGGGGAGAGGAAAAGCAACGGCACACGGTCACATGCTGCCTGCCGCACAACGGCCGCGACGACGAACGTTACTAAACGGCTGAAATAATGACCCGGAAAATACAGAGAGTCGAATTTGTTCCCCTGTTCTGGGAGATTTTTCCAGTGCACCAGGGCGAGGACAGTTTCCCCCGCGCACTTGCAGGAATCACATCAGACCCTTGAACAGACTGCACTGTCACAGCCTTCACAGGCATCGGTCTCACAAATGAGGCATGGAGCTGACCACCATGGGAGCCACCCTGTCACCCTGAAAAGTGCAGGCCTATTACTGCCAATACATTAGTGATTATTGAGCCGTTTTTCTCTGCATTCCCACAATTCTTAAGTTCAGCCTCGTAGCCTTTTAATGGGTCAGGGAGGTATCATTCAGTGTTCCCCCCCACATGGGCCCTCTTTTCCGGTTTGTACATTTCCTTCAGAAAATTGAAGCCCATAGCCTGTTAGCGAATGGCGCCATACCCAATCAGTGTTGACTGACAGGCTGACTGACCTATAGCTTCCCAGCTTTTCCAGAGGATCTCTGCCCTCCGCCCACCCCCCCCCCCCACCCACTCCTCGCCCGCCCCCCCCCGGCTCACCCAGCTGCGTGATGTTGTGCTGCGTGACGTTGCGGGTGAAGGTGAGGGGTCCGGTGAACTGGGCCGAGTGCACCGTGCGGTAGTACAGCTTGTAGCCGTCGTGCTGGCCCGGCTTCCCCGACGGCTCCCAGGCCGCCTGGACCGCGGTGCTGTTCACCAGCCTGGCGAAGAGGGACGGCGGCGCGGGCACTGAAAATGACAGGACGGCGCGGCGTGAGAGGGGCACTGCCCGAGAGGGGGCGCGAACGCCGCTCGACGTGCGGCGGCAGGGCCCTTTCCAGGGTGCGGCCCGAGAGCCTGGGGGGCTCCCGCTCGCAGTCTCAGTTTTACAATCTGTTGCGTGCGTTTAGCAGACACTCTCATCCAAAGAGACTTACGCCACCTTTTTTTTTTGTTGTTCGTTCCAGATTTTGTCCTGGCGCTCTACCAATTTGGCGGCCAATACCCCTAGTGCTATTAAAATTTCCCGCTGAGGATTCGTCGCTAGGGAAGGAGGCAGCCACGCCTGGCTCCTCGTGCCCCTGATCTCGATGCCTAACGAGGCTGTTTGCGTGCGACGAGTCTCCCCCTGCCGAGCCCCCCCCACCCTCCCCGGAAGCAGCCGTGCAATTTTGCCAATTTCCTCACAGCGCCGGCCGCACTCAAATCTGGCAGGACCTGGGCTTGAACCCGAATCCTCGGTGTGCAACTGCATTGACTCCAAAGCCAGTTCTTTGCCACGTTGGCGCAACTTACACCACTTGCGAATTTTCACATAGTATCCATCAATGCAGCTAGATCTACACTGAAGCAATTTACGTTAAGTACCTTGTTCAAAGCTGCAACGGCGGTGCCCTAACTGGAAATCGAACCCGCAACCTTTAACCCACAAGCCCAGTTCCATAACCATTACACCACACCGCCGCCACGGCGTTCCTAAATGGCTAAATTAATGAACAGGATGGCACAGCGTGTTGGGCCACCTGTTCCCTGAGATGTTTCCAGGTGGGAAAGGATGACCTAACGATCTCTGAACACACCCCACATCCACGCTAAGCGCTCCCTTGGGTCTTTTACGCTTGCTTGACTATAAGCAACTCGTTAAAAAAAGAAACAAGACGTTGGAGCTTCTTTCTGAATAATTGGCCCTGTTATGGCAGCGAAGAGATTCGCGGGGTGCGTAACCCGGCCCCCTCTGGTTCGAAAGGCCGGAGGAACCAACAGGGACTCACCCTCCCCCAGGGTGCTCTCCTCCGCCGTCTCGGAGGGCTTGCTGGCTCCGCGGGAGGTGTAGGCCTTCACGTAGAAGGTGTAGCTGGTGGAGGGCTCCAGCTCGCTCACCACCTGCTGCAGGGTGCTCTTACTGACCGCCTCCTGGTACTCCATCTCTATCGGGTCTGCGTGAGCGAGCGAGAGAGAATTCTTAGAAATACAGAATCATTTCTGTCATTCACAGTTTCTATGGCTTCCAATCTTTGGTCAGTTTTTTAATATATATTTGTCACGTTTGTCATATATTGCCATAATTTCATAGTATACCTCTTGTTCATTGTTTTTTTTTACTCTACTAGCAGTACAAAACTTTGGCAAGTGCTAGCATGTGTATTTCATGCTAATAAAGCACGTCCAGATGAATCTAATTGAGAGTGGGGGGTAGAGAGAGCTCAAGAGGCAATAAGACCGAAGAAGAAAAAACAGGAAAAGGGTGGATGAAGGAGGGTGGAGGAAATGGTAGATAAAAAAGACTGAATATCAAGTGAACTATCACAGTGTGCTGAATGTGCACACTGCCCTTGTTTGCTTTTATGCTTTTCATTATTGCTGCCTTACCCGTCATCCACACGCTGCAGTCTGGTTTAACGCGTATTTAATTGCTATGCGCGGCGCTACAGTTCATGATTGTTTGTAGCTATTGCAAATAAACAACACTTAATTGAACCGGGGGCTCTGACAATACAGAACCTAGGAGTAGCTGAAGACCAGGAAGTGAGAACGAGAGACTGTCTCTACTGAGTCAGAGAGAGAGAAAAAGAAACAGAAACACAGCGAGAGACAGAAAGGAGACAGAGAGAGAGAGAGAGAGAGAGAGAGAAAGAGGGGCAGAAAGAGGGAGAGAGAGAGAGAGAGAGAGAGAGAGAGAAAGAGGGGCAGAAAGAGGGAGAGCACACAGAGGGGCTAATGTAGTGCTGTGGCCCTTAACTCAGACCCACTCACCCATCGCTTGCTATCTACCTCTGGCCCTGCGCCTATGCGGGGTTCGAGTCCACGGCTGGTAATTAAAGCATTTCCTACTGGATGGCCCCCGGGGCCTTTAATTATCCATCTGACAAGCACTACAGCACTGAAGAGAGCAGCTGTGCCAGGGCACCGAGCGGCACGGCTACGGCAGCCAAGAGGCACAGCGTCCCGACAGCCGCCCCCACCCCCATCACCATCCAGCCGCTCTCGGACAAACGGTAAATAAATAAGGCGAGCGAGCGGAGAGAAACGCGCCGCCGTAAAATTAATTTTGATTCAATTATCGAGCGGCGGTCCCTTTACGGCCGCCGTTTAGGAGACGGATATCGTAAGACGCCCGTCTGTTTTTACAGCGCATTTTAAAAACAGCTGTTTTTGCCCCCCCCCCCCCCTCCCGCCCCCTCCCTCCCTCCTAACCCCTCTTCCCCGTGACCCAGCCGGCGTGTCTAACCGGTCGCGGTTCAGTCTCTGGTGGCAGCTAACCCGTACCGCGTGAACGCTGTGGATCTCTCTGCCGGTGACTACACCCGGGGAGAATTTTTTATTTCTATCCAGCAACGTGCTCTTAAATTTGACTTCTTTGTAAGTCAAGGGCATAATTGGGAGCTTATAATTACAGTGTCTCACCTGGACAGCGTGTAGTTCTGAGACATCAAACTTTAGGCCTAGACTATTCAAGCCCTCATAGCATTCCATTGCTTTCTCGCAACAATGCTAGTGTTTTTATTTATTTTTCTAAATTCAGGGCTGAACATGTGCAAGTCCCTCCCTAATTTGGAATGTCCAATTATCTGGTACCGCAGGCAATATAATGCGCAAACGCCACTTTCGATGCCCCGGAGAGACATCTGCGGTTCTCCAAAACCAGCTGCTTCTTCTAAAACGGCAGACTCCAGCTAAGCTAGCACAGAGCGGGGTCAGAGGAAGACTTTTCATATGCGACTTTGACATGCAGTCCACAGGCACCAGATGAACTAGCGGATTTCACCTCAAATTGCGTATTGCCCTATGGAACTAGCAGCCATAGTCGGCATGGTCTGGATTTGATCTGGGGGGGCTCATCCATGCACCAAAACATGGTGCCTTCACTGAATAAGCCACCCAGCAGCTCCAATCCTAGTTTTTATGTTTTTTTGTTGTTGTTTTTTTTTTAAGTTAAAAAGTTTAATCCATTATATTACAAACTTTTAGGCCAAAGCTTTGACTCACTCCAGACCACAATGAGCATAATCAAATCAAAGTGTGATCCCAAAACCTTTTTGGCTTCTTGAAAAACCAACTGCTGTTGCCTACACACGTCCTGACCGAAGGAACAGGACCCTGAATGGTTTGCCGTCTGACCTGCGGTTCTGCGGATGTGGAGGACGTATCCGATGATGTCCTGCGTGTTCTGGACAGGCTCCTTCCAGGACACCTGGATGGCGGTGGGGGAGAGGGCGGCGGCGCGGACGGAGGCGGGGACGCCGGGGAGGCCGTCGGCCCACAGCACCGTCAGGCGGGCGCTGGCCTGGGTGGAGCCCGCGCTGTTCTCCGCGATGCACTGGTAGATGGCCTCGTCCTCCTGGCTGACGCCGTAGATGGTCAGCGTGCTGGAGAGAGGGAGAGAGAGGCGGAGAGAGGGAGGGAGGGTAGGGGGGAGAGAAAGAGGGAGAGTAAGAGAGGGGACAGTTAAGAAGTCAAATTCATCAATTTACAAATGCATAAATGGCCAAATTCATCGTTTTATGAATACATGTCCAGAATATATGAAAGCACACTGAGCTTGCTTTTTATGAATGGGCATACAGTTTCAACTCTGAGAAAACATCTGAAACTTAAAACGTGTTAAAATGTTGACACAGCTTGCAAACAACCAGAGGTGGAAGTAGAGGTGGAGGTGTGGGAAAACGAAGGAAAAGAAAGCATTCTCAACAATCTCATTTCCCTTATTTCAGTTTGCTGTTCTTGACAGTTCAAACCTTGAAAGAAAATGCCGTAATAGCATGAAATGAATCCCACCCGCAGTGAGAATAATGCACCGTGCGTGAATGCCGTGCTGTGAAAGGGTTAAAACACCACCCGTTTATCGGTAGAGTATCACACTCGTAGCTGCGATTAGCAAATTAGACAGTGACTTTGATAATCTGTTTTTGTCTCCCTAAACAGCCGTTTTACTGGTGCCCTTTGGGAGAAGGCCAATGAAAGAAGTATATAGTGATCCATTCAAGGCAGCTATTCTGGTATATTTTTAATTATAGTCGATGTATACTCAAATCGTCTTCTATCACTTCTTGCTTGACTATTTTTTTTTTTTTTAACCATTCACTGCTCCAGTATGCCTGATGCGCAGGAAACACCTCGTTTTTTGGCCGTGCGAAAAAAAAGAGAAAAAGGCAACGTGTTACATTTCCCCAGGGAATCCTGTGTTACTCGTCTGCGCCATCTTTGACAAATTACTAATGAATACGGCAACGGAGTACGGTTGGTAGCTGAGGACGGAAATGCCCCACCCCTCCACACTGAATTCCCAGATCAGATTTGTTTTTTTTAAAGTGAACCCCCCACCGTCTTCAGGTTGTTCACTACCAACAGCAAAACCATGTCATTTTTCAGCATGCACCTTGCCCCCCCCCCTCCCATTCTCTTTCCTATTTCTCAGTGCCTAGGCAGTAGCTGCAAGGCTTTGAGGTAGGGGGATCGGGGGTGGGTATTATTATTAGAGCTGAATACATAATCAGACACTTTGCACCCTGTAATCCTTGGGCAATGAAAATATAAAACATTTAACACTGAAAGGAGCCGAATATGGAAATCAGCCCTGTAGCGTATTTTAATTTCAACCGCAGATGGCTGGAATCCATTAGCGTGCTCATAATTACATTTATAAGCATCTTGCGTCGAAGGTATTTTTTACCACGCAGTTTATGCAAGAAATGTGTATGATGTGCAATTTCCAGAGCGAATAGTAAAAAAAGAGAAAATGAGTCAAGAACGTGTTCCTGTTCAGCATGAGGTTCGGAGAACAGTATTACACTCTTCTGCTCTTAAACGACGTTTGCCACCACTCGCTGGCCACAGGGGGACTTTTGAGGGAAAGTGAGGGCAAGAGAGAGAAAAAGAAGGAAAAAAGAGGGAGAGAATGAAAGAAAGCAAAGAAACCTGCTTTCTGTTTTTTCCCCTTTTTCATTGCTTCTTACAGACAAGTCATGCTGTGATATTACCTCAAAGCATTGATTTCTCTACCTCCTTCATTTCTTGAGTCACTGTAGAGCAAGTATACCAACCTGGACTGTTCGCACACATCTCTAACCCCATCCATGTCACTGACAACAATATCGTAGAACTGAAAGTTGGGCCGCACTTCTCAGGGACAGGGTGAGAGTGGGTCACTGATATCCACCATCCAAATTTCTACCACCCCAGCACAGACCACCCTTTGCTATTAGTTTATTCAAAAACAAATCCCAATCCACCAATAAGAGCAGACTAGGTTAACAACAGAAACCTCTTGCCAAAACAACAGAAAAATTACCTAGAAGGTACAAGTGTAGTTTTTGTGTTAACCCCTTGAAAAGCTCTAGTGAAGAAAAGTGGCCGTAGGTATGCTGTGCATTAAATGTGTGGACAAGAGGAAACAAAAGAGCCAAAATGACAGCTGGTACAATGTCAAATGCATTCCCCATATTAAAGGTAGACGGTGATGGTGAGATTGCGCATTTCACATTTGGGGGGTGGTATACAGGAAGAAGGGCGACGTGCGGACACTCGCGAAACGCTGCGCGGGTAACAGGCGGCGAGGCGGGACCCTCTTTGATCCGCCGAATTCACTAGCATCCGTCCGCAGGCTGCTGTTCACAGCGTACGATCGCACCGCCCCACGGGCTTCAGGAGGAAGGACTCAGGGCTTCAATTTAATTACAGGAGCAGGCAAATCAAATTTTCACTGGGTCCACGAAAGCCACACAACGGCAGTTAGAAAGTGAAGATCGCGCGTGGCTGCGCTCACAGTTCTGAAGGCACCGCTTTAAAAACAGAAACACTGGCAAGGTAAAGAGGTTCTTTTTTTTTTTTTTTGCAGTTCGCTATTGACCTGCTGCTCATTGATCACATTTCAGCAAAAGCAGCCACAAGTCTGTGAAAGCCATTGTCAAGGAGACTATTGAACCCATCGAGTCCGCTGGGCAGAATCAATCCCAGTGCTTTTACCTCTTAATTAACAGGACGGAGAGGCCTTTCTATTTCAGTTCCCCTCCTGGCCAATCTCACCTTTGACCTTTGAGGTGCCAGCAACCATACTCCCCCTCAACCCCCCCCACCCCCCCACCCCCCCCACTAACCAGCCCTCATGGTCTGCTGCCAAGTCTGTGACAGCCTTTCATGTGAGCGATGGATGAAGTGTTTTCTGTCAGGCTACCTGACCAGGCGTCATGACACAAACCCAAAAGGACCCCAGGGGGACTGCAACTAAATGCCGCCAGAGCCCTGCGAGGGGGGATTCTGGGATATTTCATATGGCACCGCATATTTCAGCCAGGCTGGCGGCCAGACCGCCACCCTCTTCACCACCCCCCCCCAACCCTGCAACTGCAACACTCACACACACAAGCGAATGCAACAATCACTCACACACAACCCACCAATACTCACACACACACAAGCACATGTACACATGCACAAACACATGAATACCCAAATACGCACAAACACACACCCATACACCCATACACATACACATGCACAAATGCATGCAAGCACTCCCTCACGCACACATACACAAACACATGAATACCCAACACACACGAACACACACACACAAACACAAAGATACAGACTCGCAAACACTAAGGCACGTGAACACACACATGCACAAACACAGACATGCATACGCACACAAACACACGCACACATGCACACAGCAGACCCAAACAGACCTACACAGACAGACACGTACACACACGCACACACACAAACGTTTCCCAGATCTGAAAACCAGCCTTGAACCCAACGGCTGGTGAAATTCCACACTCGCTGGAAACATTCCCTCATCCTGCTGGCCCCTCGTCCTTCGGACGTGTCGCTGCGTCTGACACATGACACTGGTGCACAGCTCGGGCCCCTCCCCCCCCTCTGCCAGCCAGGTATCAGGATGCTTTACCGGCCTGCAGAGCACTTCCTGTCATTGGCATCACTTCCTGTCATTTCACAAGTGGGCCAATGTGAAGACACCGCTGCTGTAGCATGACGCACGGCATTTAACCCACATCCAGGGAAGAATGACCAGAAGATTTATGTGTAGTCTCTACTGTGTCCATATCCCACTTTCCTTTTTTAGCCCTGACAGCTTAGGAAGATCACTGAATAAATCATGCCGCTGTTTACAAGAGCTGTAACAAGTAATACGCAAGTTGTTCAGGTATTTAAACCAAAAAACGGCTCCACTCTACCTAAACAGATCTGACTCATGTGCTTCCAACTATTTACTTCACTGTCCAACACAAACAGACACAACCAAAGCACTTAGCCATGAACTTGATTTTGACCTCCTCCTCTCTCTCTCTCTATCTGTCTCTCTCAGTCTCTCGCCCCCTATTCAAGCATAAGACAATGGCACCCCTTATCAAAATGCAGTGAAGCTGGAGATGAACGTTCTTCTGCGGACTATAAAAAAGGAAAGACAGAAACTAAGAAAGAACAATAGATTAAGCAGTGTCTTCGAATCCTCAGGAAAAGAGGAAACAATGGTGTGTTTTGGGGGGGGATCTGTCTGACCGTATGTACTGGAGCCCATCGTTTGCCGTTAGTTTGGAG
This sequence comes from Anguilla anguilla, assembly GCF_013347855.1. NCBI lineage: Eukaryota > Metazoa > Chordata > Actinopteri > Anguilliformes > Anguillidae > Anguilla > Anguilla anguilla. Next base: position 37,444,837 of record NC_049205.1, read on the forward strand.
CAACTTAGCGGATGACAGATAAGTCGAAGGAGGGGGAAAGGGGCGGAGGTCTGGTGGGGGGGTGTGTTCAGGGACGGGGGTGTGTCGAGAAGGCCGGTCCAGTTCTCACCAGGCAGACGGGAGAGAGTGGAGACAGATGAAAGAAAAAGGGGCCGCGGGGAAACTTCTTTTTTTGGGGGGGGGGGGGGGGGGCTGTGTTGTCTTTGAAGGGATCTGTCTCCTGATGATGACTGATTGTGCATGGGGTCAGGGGTCACAGCCAGCCACTCAGGAGCCAACGCTGAGCTGGGGGTGGGGGAGGGGGATGAACTCTACCTGTGACTCCATCTACATACATAAGAGAGAGACTGAAGCACAAATCATTTGCCCCATAGCAAGCTCCACACTTGAAAGTTTAGTAAAAAATTTATTTCAATTAAAATGTTACTGACCTGCACACATCTTAGTGCCGAAGGACAGCGACGTAACAATGCAAATAAGTAGGTATGCCACTCCGTAGGACATCCAAAACAATATATATTTCTGGACTTCAGCCGAAAGACCGTGTCACAGAATCCCCAGTAATCATGTCTGGGGTTTCCTTCAATTATCGAAACGCAAATACATCTACCTAAGTGTAACGCAGTAAGCCATGCTATTTCATATGGCCGAATCAGAAAGCAGTGTTTATAGGAACACAGGAAGACAGTGTACCGTAATAGGCATGACAACACAAACATACAGCTGGGAATCATCTGACCAGAGGTAGGAAGAGATGGGAATGTTGATCACACAGAGCCTGCTCTAGGCCACAAAAGCAACTATCTCACGAATCGACTTGAGAACAGGCGATTCTTCAAGTACAAGGAACGGAAACCTTCCACACAATACAGCCTTTAACTCTACATGAAAAGGGGAGTATGAGATCTCTTCAATTGAGCGCTTCAGGCATACACAGAAACTCAGGTTGCCATCAAGTATGAAGAGCGGTTAGCGTTAGTTTCGGCCACTGGGAATCTCAGCCTGCTTCTCCTCCCAAATTTCCTACATGCTGAGTTTATACACAGGTAGGCATGCACCATGCACAAGACACGATGTTGAAGCCCCAGAAGTAAGCCTGTGTTGCGCAAGTCTGCGCAGTAGGTGCAAAAAATTTGAGCTTCCTGTTAAAGTGAATGAGGAATATCAGGCTTCTGAATAAAACTTCCATGATGGTATTGTGAAACTAAATTAACAATAGGTATGTTTCATATGAAAAACAGAGAGTGAAAATATGTTTTTCTAGACAAATCTACAATACATATGTAATTTGAACATCTTGTTTCAAGGCCTAGAACCTTCCCCAGAATGGTACTACTACTGCTTTGTAGCAGTAACATCTCGGTGTAATAATTGCAATGTCCCATGTCAGCTGAACTGGTCAAAGCTGGCTACAAATACAACAAAATACACCCCTTCGTGGTGCAATTCATTGCATTCCATGTAGTTGTATGACCGAAAAGGGAGAGAGAGCTAGCCATCTAATAAAGATGTGTTTGTGAGTGGCAAACAACTAGCTTACCTTGCTGCTGTTTCAGCTAACAAGGTAAATAATGTGCAGTTACCCCAGTTAACTTGCTAAGACGGCTATGTAGAAAGCTAAGCTGAAATTGTGTACTATGTCAATTATATTGTTAACAAGCTAACAACGCAGAGACTGATCTACCAAACAGTTTACTGAAAACATTTAAGTTCATGCTTGCAATAGAATGACTACAAATTGATGTAGCCTAATTCAACCCAGACATTGTAGACTGTGTAACTACATGTGAAGTGGCTAAAAATCCTACATTGGAAACATTTCATTTTTACATACATTTACATACAAAATTGCAAGCTAGCTAATTGTACAAACTGTGAACTTTAAAACCTAGCAACGAACAATGCGCTTTCGATTACGACCAATGTTCTTGGCCAAACGGCTGGCAAATAGGAAGCAAACTTATCATAATTACATATTTTACAAACAATTCATCTTGTGTTTGAACATAAAATTCAATCCATTCAATACTGGGAGAAATCGACTTCACTGAATCTGCTGGGCCAGCAGAGTCACATGATCAGTTCTGATCAATGGCATTCTGAGCCACTAAGGCACCCGGGTATAGATAACACATTGTAGACAAGGCTCTGTGGGAGTTCTATTATAAAAAGGTATTAAAATGTTACATTTTCCCTAAACTACTGGACCAGACGAATAATTGTTTCACAAACTGCTACAAATGCAATGCAGTGTGGTTTTCACAGGCTGTTAAATCTCTCTAAAGCTGGATTTTCTACACAAGCGCTTTTGAACTCAGCATATGCTTCACTGCCTGGCCCCTCCCATCCTCTCCAGTACATGCCCTATGGATGCTATAGGATAGCATTGGGCTTTGGATCAGGTTCACAAACAGGCCCATGATTTGAATATTCATGTGAAGTATCACACAAACAAAACAAAGTCTTCAGACCCTCTGTGCCACTGGTCGAGGGTCACACACGCAAACGTGATGCACATGCACACATGCACACACGCACACACACACATACACACACATGCATGCACTGATGGACGCACACACATGCACACACACACACACACACATACAGGTGCACACACGCACGCACACCCACAGGTAATGAATATATTCTGTGCTGAATTCAGAATCCTAAGGGAAAAGGCTGGAATGCCAAAAGGACAACCATCCATCTTTTCAGTCGTGCTAAATCACACAAACTCAAATACAAACACACACAGACACACACAATCACCATCACGACTTAGTCAGACAGTTAAGGACAAACAGTCACACCTATTCATTAATACACACACACACACACTTGTACAACCACAGACTTGAGCTAGGCACATATATAAATTCCCATTTCACAAATTGCTTGTCCTATTTTCCATTCCCCGTGCTCAGTTTAAGAGCCAATTAGTTAACAACGCAGCTGGACACCTGGCACTCCCGCTTAACCAATCATATTATACAGAGTGCGATGTGTGCGTGCCTGCGTGTGTGTGTGTGTGTGTGTGTGTGGGGGGGGGGGGGGGTCAGGGGTCAATATGACATCAGCTGGAGGAGATGTGCCTGAGAAGATCTCTCTCAATAAGCACTAGCACTTTGTCCCAAATTGTAGTTTCAGTTGTGTGATATGTTCAAATTGCATATTTTTTTGCATCTTTGTACACTGTAAAATTTTGCATGTTAAAGCAGCTCTATGGGCGTTTATATGCGCGGGATGGTTTCGCGCCGATCTTTCGCTGCGTGCTCTATCACCTCCCTGATAAATGAGGAGATGCAGCGTGTGCTTATGCAGCAGTCAAAGTGACTCGAGCGTGTCCCGGGTGGTCGTGAAGGATCGCTCAATCAAATTGACCCCAAAAACATTTAATCAATTTCCCAAATGTGCATACTGCCTTTAAAAATGCATTAATGCACACGCGGGGTGATGAATTTCTTATGATGCGCAGTATATGAAAAAGCACAACTTACGCATAAGTCAAATACAGAGCAATGTACCACTGAGGTCTCCCAACTATTAAATAATAGAGTGCCTGAACTGAGTCTTATATGTGCGGGGCTATAGAGAGAAACAGGGCAGCCCACATTGAGCCTATCTCGTCCTTACAGTCACTGCCATCTATGGCAAAGAGGGAACAGATTTATACATCGGAATAAAATGGGTTTGTGAGATTAAAGTTATGTCCGTACATACAATGGTGATGGCGTTTCTTTGACCTCAGGGTGTGGTTTGAATTGGGGCAGTGTCCCATCTAAGATGGGAGTGGTGTGAATTGGGGCAGTGTCCCACCTAAGATGGGAGTGGTTTGAATTGGGGCAGTGTCCCATCTAAGATGGGAGTGGTGTTAATTGGGGCAGTGTCCCACCTAAGATGGGAGTGGTGTGAATTGGGGCAGTGTCCCACCTAAGATGGGAGTGGTGTGAATTGGGGCAGTGTCCCACCTAAGATGGGAGTGGTGTGAATTGGGGCAGTGTCCCACCTAAGATGGGAGTGGTTTGAATTGGGGCAGTGTCCCATCTAAGATGGGAGTGGTGTTAATTGGGGCAGTGTCCCACCTAAGATGGGAGTGGTGTGAATTGGGGCAGTGTCCCACCTAAGATGGGAGTGGTGTGAATTGGGGCGTGTCCCATCTAAGATGGGTGTGGGGTGAACTGGGGGGGCGTGTCCCATCTAAGATGGGTGTGGTGTGAATTGGGGTGTGTCCCACCTAAGGGCAGCACATTACATTTAAAGCATTTAGCAGATTCACTTAACCCAGAGAAATTTACACAGTTTGTGCAAATTTTCCATACAATCCATTTATACAGTTGCCATTGCTAACTGAATCAATTCAGGTTAAGTGTCTTGCTCTAAGGTACAAGGGCAGTGTCCTGCCAAGGATTCTAACCCACAATCGTTGAGTTGGAAGCCCAGCTCCAAAACCATCATGCCGCAATTCCACCCACATTCTGTAGTGAAGGACACATGTTGACTGGGTCCAGGCCCATCGCTCTGCAGATACAGATGCACTGTAAATCTCAGCCGTGCCTCACCTGTTGTTGTTCCTGAGTTTGACGTGACCTCCCGGCTCCAGGATCTGCCCGTTCTTCAGCCAGGTGAGCTGAGGCACGGGTTCGCCCTGCGCCAGGCAGGTGAAGATGGCGGTGGTGCCAACCGGGCGGGCGATGGACTGAGGGGGCTGGATGAACTCTGCGGGGGCTGCGGTCGGGAGGAGAGAGAGAGAGAGAGAGAGAGAGAGTTGGAGTGAAAGAAGAACAAAAAAAAAAGAAACATTTTTCAAACCCCATTGCTTCTCTGTCCCCCCTGCAGACATCAATGCAGAGTACATGAGGCAATTTTTTACCGGAGGATACGTGCGGTTTTTTGGCAGGTCCCCATGTGCCAAAGCCCTATTTTCCGTTTGATTTACTGCGCTTCTCTTCCTGAATCCCGTGTGCAGCATGAATCCTGTAGCTTCAGATCTGACAGCACACAGCAGTGACCTTACTCAGACCCTACATTCAGACTGACATCCCATTACTTCTTTGAAGCGCACACACGTACACACACACACACACACACATGTACACACACGCACGCACACACACACAGTTTAATCCTCACAGATCAAATGCACTACGCTGGTGATATGAGAAAGGCATTAACGGATAAGTTCGAAACAGAAGCCCAGCTTTGAACAAGATTATCTTGAGTGTAGTTATGAAAAACTGGCTCAAGTGTAGGATGAATAAACAAGATGAACAGGATCAGTTCAGGGACACAGATGATAAATTATGGACAAATAAACAAATAAAGCTGTGGTGTTTCTTCCAACCCATATTTGAGGGCATATCTCAATTAACAATTTTTTTTTTTGGTTCCAGAACATTCCAGCAAAATTAGTATAAAGGTTCCCTACAGGTACATCAGTCTTTTTTTTTACATTTGTATCCACCTTCATCAGGTCAGAATCACTGAAAGAATAGACGCTACTGAAGGACACAGGGTTGAGAGGACATTTATTTATTCTTAGAAAATGCTTTGAAACATTCTGAAAGCATTATTGGTAAGCATCTTCCCTCTGTAAGCATCTTATCCTCCTTTCTCTCTCTCACCCCATCCCCTGCTACCTTCGCACATCCTCACTTCCACATATGCAAATCCCAGCATCCTAAGCATCATGATAGTAAAAATGTAAATTTTAGATATATTCATATTATATTGTCCAATAATGTGAATTTTGAATGATATTTATCGTATTATATATTGCGTAAATCACAAATGAAATAAACATTGTGCATGCGTAGACAAAATGCGATGTACATCGCGTTAAAGAAGTAATGAATAAATGCGCTAACGTGAAATTATCCAAGCCCAGCTCCTGATGTCTGTCCGTAGGCGGCTTTGAAGACACCTGGATGGAAGCTTCACGAGGTTTCAAGGAGCAATAGCGGATGAGTAATCGCCTGTGAACCCAACCACACTGGAACAGCTCACGGTGGTGGTGGTGGTGGGGGGCGGGGCTGGGGGGGCAAACGCTCTGTGCTGCATGCAGCCCCCCTGAGCATTCTCTGCAGATGTTGCGTAAGGGAAAGGGGGCGGGATGGGGGTGGGGGGGTGGGGGGGAGTGCAGGGCGAGTATTGACGTGAGACCTTATGAGCCCTCCCCCCTCTCTCTTTCTCTATCCCCCCCCCCTTCCTCTCCCTCTCCCACTCCCTCCCCTCCTCCCCCTCCCCCTCTCTCTCTCTCTCAGCGGTAAACGAGGTGCGCTGCGGCGATCAGGGGGCACGCCGCATCCCCCCATCTGGCCGCGGACAGCACGTCAATCCGCCGCCCTCGCCGCACGCCGCTGATCGGCACCCGAGCAGCGGCGGGCGGCACATCGAGCAGCGGCGCACGGGAAGAGCCGGGGTCCCACCCCCGTCCCCGTCCCGTTCCGCTTCAATCCCGCCATTTCGCTCCGCGGTGCCGCGCCGCGTCCGTCGAACGGCGACGCCCCTCCCTGAAGCGCAGCTCCGCGCGCGAACGCCGCAGGAACAGACGGGAGATTGATCTAACCTCGGGCGAAGACGCGTTTTCGTTTTTTTCTTTTTTTTTTTGGGGGGGGAAGGGGGTTTCTCTCCCACAAATAAATCAAACCTGGGAAATCGACAGGTAATTAACAACCCGGCTTTCACCCGGACGGCTTTAATGAGGGGCCCTGCCCGGCGCGGCGGACGGGGGGAGACTAAATGAAATATTGACTCGCGGAAGGGATCCTCCGGACCTCGAGCGGCGTCGCTAGCGGCTCCGGCGTAGCGAGAGACCCTCCGTCAATGAGAGCGTGAGAGTGACCCTGAGCGCCGCGCGGAAAATAGCGCACGACTGCACCGACAGGAAGTCTGCACCCGCTCCGACCACCTCCGACCGATCAGGGCTGAGCTCCGGTGGCGGGGGTCCGTCCGGGGGAAGTACATTTATGCCTTTGAGGAGCGGGGTCTTTAGAATGTTCTGGAACTCCCGTTGCTTTCAATTACCAGCTGTGATCGTTACATCAGCGTTAGAACGTTCAGTCAAGAAGATTCTAATCGCACGCTTGTGATCTTACACCTTAAAGGGTTAAAGAGGCCGCAGGTAGCAGCGGGTCGAACTTTAGGAAAAAAAAAGAAATTGGTAGAAATGCTGACCCCTTTTCCCATTCCATCGTTAGACCCATTTCAGCACGCCCTTATTCCTTCTCCCTCTTCCCATCCCCTTTTCTCTTGAGGACTCCTTCTGCCAGCCCCCCCCCCCCCCCCCCATCCCCTCTGCCCCCCAGGCAGAGACGTTCCCCTCACCTTGCACCACCAGCCGCCCCTGCGCGGTCCTGCGCACGCGCGTCCCGGGCTTGTTGGCCGCGCAGACGTAGACGCCGGAGTGCTGCACCCTGACGTCCGAGATCATCAGGTTCCCCGTGCCCAGCACCTGGATCCCCTCCACGCCGATGGGCCTGCCGTCTGGCATGCGGAGAGAGGGAGAGAAAGAACCGCGTTTAGAAACAGACCTTAAGCGTCCATTTGACAACAAACACGGGGGGGGGGGGGGGGGGTGGGCGAAGCACCATGCATTCACCATGAGATACACAAGCGCCACACGGCCAACTGGGAAGGGAAGTCAAGAACAAGGTTCGGTCAGTGCTGGCATGTTCAGGGGCTAAACTACAAAATTAATATTTTACTGGCCTGACACGTGATATCACTAAAAATGTAAATATTATTAGTCTTCTGATAGAGGGTGAGAGAGAACGTGTGAGGGCGGAGGTACATTATACAGACGGTTGCGTCAATGTTGCTTCAGTCCCAGTGTCTCCCTCCAAAAAAGAAAAACATATAGGGAATGAAGCGGTTATTTGTATTTTTAAAAAAATAAATAAATAAATGTTACATGATGTCATAGCGGCATATGATAAATGCGATACATTTATGTGTAACCAGTCACAAAAAATCACATACAACTCGCTCCTTCAGTGACATACTTGCAGTGATGGACAGTAGAGGTCAGACCGTGCAGCACGTATTTATGGCGACAAGGACCGTGCTGACCACGACGACGGCGATTTGGACAAGAGCAGCGCTGATGAGCGTGTCGAGCGCGTCCCTGGAGCGCGCTGGGGGGAAAAGGACGCGAACGCGCGACGCCGACCGCAGGGTACGCTCAGCCGCTGACGCAGAGGATCCCCGTTGCCATGGTTTCACGGCGTATGCGAGAGTGACGGGTTGGCACTGGGGTGAAGTGTGAGATTGTGTGTGTGTGCGTGTGAGTGTGTGTGCATGCAAGTGTGCGTGTGTGTGTATGCAAGTGTGTGTGTGTGAGTGTGTGTGCATGCATGTGCGTGTGTGTGTATGCAAGTGTGTGTGTGTGAGTGTGTGTGCATGCATGTGCGTGTGTGTGTATGCAAGTGTGTGTGTGTGTGCGCGACCATGCATGTTTACGTGCCTCTAATAATGTGGTTAAGTGGGAATATCAGAATATGTCTTCCCCTCAGCCTACTTTCTGACAGGAGGCAACCAGCGCTAAAGAGACACTTCCTCTTCCTCGCCGGGGCTCCTGTTCACGCCCTCCGCGCCCCGCCCTCGTTAAGCCAGCGGGATGGAGGCTGATTATTCCCCCTCTTCCTGCGTGACAATTACTCGCATTAAGTCCATTTCCTCTCCAGTCAGGGGTAGGACGAGCGCGTTAAGAGATCGCGACGTGATGGCGAAAGGTCCGCCCCCCCCCCCACCCCCCTCCACGCTGGCTCCATCTCTTAGCCTAGCATCTGCCGCTCGCGTCGCTCCAGCCTCGTAGGTGTTAAAGAGCTGTTTGGGAAAATGGGACGCCTGCAAATACGGCAGGTGCGGGGGGTGGAGGGGGGGTTTTCTTTTGGGGGGGGGGGCTGACACAGGACTCTGCCATCTCCCCATCCAGGCAGCAGGGGGGAGAGGGGCCATATGGCCTGCCCCGCGCCCGAAACGAGGCCGCCTCTCGCCCCGCTCGCCGCCATTTGTGCAGCTGAGCATAAAATGAAGCGGTGATGGGGGGGGAAAAAAAAAAAAAAACAGAATGGAAATTTTTTTTTTCCTTCCCACATTTATTTCGTGATTACATCAAAGCTTCAATATTGCCTCAGAAGGGCACATTACCATAACTTAACCATTTCTGGAGAATAACCCGGAAAATAAAATGCAAATATCCAGGATTCAAGGCTCAGTAATTCAAAGAATGTATACATGAGCACTGCATCAGTCAACAGCAAACCCGGGGAATTCGGCTCTGCCAGCCCCGCTATTCAATCAAGACTGAAGGAGCGGGTGAGAGGACGATGAATTAAATGGAAATGAGAGCAGCGTTTCTAAACGAAGCTTCGAAAAAAAGCTCGACGGTCGTGTCGATAGCTACGCCGTTTTCACGCCCGACGGTATCCGGATTCGAGTCGAGAAGGTCGAGTGCGCCGATTTTCTCTACTTCAGTCCCGCCCGTCCAAATGTGAAGAGCCCGGTTAACGCTCCGCTCGGACCGATGAGCGAAACGCAGAGCGCGCGGGCCGAGCTTTTGCGTCGAAAAAAAATAAACCGCGGCGACGAAGATTTAACAGGCGCTTGAGCACGTCTTCCGGGACAGGAGATTCGCCCGGGCTTTCTTTCTCTCCTCCGTCAATAATACACGATCGACGGAGCCGAGCGTCAGGGCAGAGAGCGAGAGAACGGGGAGAGGAGAGCGGAGAGAGCGAGACGCGGGAGAGCCAGACGGACAAAGAGAAAGAGAGAGATAGAGGAGAGAGAGAGAGAGAGAGCGATGGCAAGATGCTGGATAGGACGTACGCCCCCGCCTCATATAGGCGGCTGGCCTCGTGACGTCCCTCTCCCCCCGTGGTGAACGGTTGACGCGATGCCGGGTTCAGGCACTCTGAGGAGCATTTCTGAGGAGACTCCAGAGGAAGCCGCCAGCCCTGTGCAATTCTCAGGGGTCTTGAGCGGTGAGCTGCCGGTGGAGGACCGCAGTCGCTAAATGCTAACTGGATGTAAGGCCGGTTTTGGGAATGGGGACAGGAGCCCAGCACCAACCTCCCTTTAGGACGGAAGCTACCTTTTAGCACCTACCGGGGCTGTCCGAGTTCGGCAACAAAAGCTCTCGTGGTGTACACGGCCTTTCCACATTCCGAATGGTCCACCAACCCCCCCCCCCCCCCCAACCCAATCCCCTAAATACTAAGGGACCTGACCCTCCCGCAGTTTAAGTGGTTAACCGCCCCCCCCCCCCCCCCCTTCCCTAAGTGTAGAGGGACCTGACCCTCGCGCGGTTTCAGGAGAACCGGATAGCTCCGGCGCTAACCGGATTAGAGACGCGAGCGGGAGACGGCGGGCCCGGAGAAGGAGGCTAAGAGCGGCGGCGGCGGGGGCTCCCGACGAAACGTTAGCGGACAAACAAGCGGGCGCATTAAGGCACTGACTGATGCGAAGCTATCAGATCCATTACCCCCATTACCGCGGGCTCACTCCCCCTGTAATCTAATACGCGGAAATCCCATCATGTTAGCATTTAATTCCGGCAACACTGCGCAAAAGCAATATCCAAAATCTGATTAAGGGGGAAATAAGGAAAGGGTGGGGAGTGCTGGCGTGGGGAAGTGAGGGGGAAGGAGGGTGGTGGGTGTTGAGTCAGGAGCGAGATGTAAAAATTTTGAATGAGAATTCAGACCGGATAATAGCGCTCCAAAGCAGGCGTTGAGCCGCCGCGGGAGGCTGAGAGGCTGTCGGGGACAGACGCGAGGGGAGGACGGAGTCTCGATCTCGCCGCGTCCTCGCCCGCGCGTCCGCGCGCCGCTCACAGCGGGCCTGTGCGGAACGAGCCGGGGAGGAGGGCATCGATCACGGAAAACGACCCGGTCTGACAGAACGCAGGCGCGTGTCGCTCGCCCCGAGAGGAACAGGCGTCGACACGGGGGGACACGCGCGCACGCGCGCAACCACGGACGCAAACGACGCGTGCGGAGGAGACACGCCGCGCCGCACACGCCACACGCCACACGAAACGCACCGCCCACCCACACATACGAACCGCACGCCCACACACACAAACATACAGCACACACACCCACACGAACGCATCCCATCGTTTACAGTAATGCCTCCCTGGAAGCAGTAATCAGAAACTACTTTTTGTTCCATTAATTTACATTGAGGTCAACAAGATGAATGTCTGGCAGAGACACTTTCAACAACTGCAATAATCTGTAACCGTCTAAAAACCAATGGCTTGTGCAGGCAATAAAGGGGTAACAATCCACCCCATGCACATCTGGTCTTGTGATATTAAGGCAGGCAATTGCCTTTTTTCTTTACTGAGGAAAGGAAAGGACCAATCAAATAAATGCATTTTTACCTTACAAAATGATGTGAGTGTGTTTGTGTCAGTGTGTGTATGTACGCGTACATGCATTCGTGCGTTTGTGTGTGAAAATGCGTGTAGGAGAAGAAGGGAGTGCTCCATTATAGAAGGATGTACGAATGGAATTCACCTTTCTGGTAATATTCTGGAAATGATAAATGACCAATATTGTCACAATATCACTTTTAAAATAGGCGTTTTTACAACCGTCTGTGCGATTGTGCATTTTGCGCTTCCTTAGCATATGTACATAAGGTAACTCTTTAAAAGTCAATGAATGAAAAAGACACGTAATGGACAGCAAAATGAAAAAGGACAAAGGGGTAGAAATTTTAAATGAAATTAATTAGAAGCTGAGCATTTCGTTAACAGAAAACCAGTCCAACTGAAAGCATAATATTCCCCATTTGCAGAAAGCACATCATTGCATTCACGAGTAAAAAAAGGATACTCCGGCTCAACACACAGTTTTTTGCCAACTGCCAAATGAATTGCTTTGGTTACTGCATTTTTTTATTCAGCAAAAACTGAGATATATGTGAGTAAAGCAATAAAAGGAAATTGATTTAAAAATTTTTTGGATGAATCTTATTACATTACAGGCATTTAGCAGACGCTCTTATCCAGAGCAACTTACACAACTTTTACATAGCATTGTATCCATTTATACAGCTGGATATATACTGAAGCAATTTCGGTTAAGTACCTTGCTCAAGGGTACAACTGCAGTGTCCTACCCGGGAATCGAACCTGCAACCTTTTGGTTACAAGCCCAGTTCCTTACCCACTGTGCTACACTCCGTATACTTTTTATACCCGTATACCTATATTATTATACCCGTACTTTAACCTTAAAAATGCAATAAGACTCACAGCTTATGAACCAATAAAATTTGCAACATCTAACAACTGAAAAGCGGTTGCTGTCCCCACTTCAGTCTCTCACCTCCAGCCAGTTGACTGCAAGGTCTAGGGGAAAAACGTAACTATGTTGTATTCATGCTGCATCATAAATAATGCAGAGGCAAACCGTGCTGAGGTCCATAACCATGTGCAGACTTCTCTGGATCAGTTTTTAAGGAAGTTGTTTTCTCTCATCCCCCTTTCCAGCAGGAGGGACGGACGGAGGATGTGTGCCTAAAAGGTGTTCATAACAAAGTTTCTGATTTATGCAAACCAGCAGTCCTTCATGGATTGAGAAGTATTATGTAAGGTCAGGGCAATATAATACAACTGGGTTTGGAACTCCTTCATAATTCATAATGGTGTTCATAATTTTATTCCTAGACTAACCACCACCACGCTGTATATTTCACTCTAAATCCCCCCCCCCCCCCACTTGTTACATGTTGCCCCATCCCAGCACTTCTTGGTAATTTGTATTTGTCCTAATACTGTAGCTTATTCTTCTGCCTAGTTGGCTTTGCAGAGGTTAGGTCAGAATAGCGTTCACTGTGTGAACTAAACTGTGTTCTTGGTTAGAAATGGCTGTACAAAATAAGTATTGTACCTTACTGAACCTGTGTTTAGCAGTTGTCTATGACCATGAAATGTACTTTTTGTACGTCGCTTTGGATAAAAGCGTCTGCCAAATAAATGTAATGTAAAATGTAATGTAATTTTAATTATTTCAGTAAATATCCAGCCATATACATGGTACACAGCATGAACAAAACGAGGTGTGTTTCTCTGAATGCGGGCTCCTGCTAAATGTTAGCGTGAGTGCATGTTCTTCCGCACGGCGCAGAGCTACAGGCACATTTAACGCCTGACGTTTCAGCACAAGACTTCAAAATCTTAGATAAATTGCGCGTTTCTCACCTAGCCTGCTCCAGGAGACGATCGGGCGCGGGTATCCAGTGGCTACACATTCCAAAATGGCGGTCTGGTGAACGGTGAGCGTGAGGTTTTCGGGACCCACCAGGATCATGGGCTCCTTGTAAACAGAGGATTGAGAGCCTGGGAACAGGATGAGGATGGGGGAGGATCGAGGGGATTAATTAATGCAGAAATGCCAAACTCATTTGCCAGAGGTCAGTAACACAGGGTAGAGCTACCACCGATTAGTTTGTTAAGGGACTAGAGAAAGCCAGAATTGAAGCTGAGAGATTTGATCTATTAATATTCGCATCACATGACTGCTAATAATTTGTTTAAAAATGACAGACAGTACAGTTCAGGAGAGGGGCACGTCAAACCCCAGAAAAAGCAGCATTATCTAAGAAACTCTTTCCCAAAAATTCACAAAGTAAGCTATGTCAGAAGACTCTAAAACAAGCACTTTCCCTGCGTGTTACGAAGATTACGATTTGCTTACACGGTGTTTTTTTCAGCTAGCTAAAACGACTATCGATTAATTGATTTTAATTGACTAAATGGACGAACAGGCTCGTGGTGCGCTAACGCAGAGCCCCGTAGCGGTGACCAGAGTAACCTGAGGCGGCGGAGCCGGCGCCGGGTTGGCGGGCGGCGGGCGGCTGGCTGGCTGACCTGAGACGGCGAGGCTGGCCTCGGCGCTGTGCTTGACGCCTGCGCTGTTGTGCGCCACGCAGCAGAAGACGCCGCTGTCCTCCAAGCGCAGGCCCGTGATCTGGAGGACCCCCGTGGGCAGGAGCGTGTACCTGAGGGGAGAGGAGGAGGAGGAGGAGGGCGGAGGTAAGGTAAGAGCGGTTGCCTGGCAGTCAGAGGGTTGCCGGTTTGATCCCCCGCCCTGGGGCGTGTCAAAGTGTCCCTGAGCAAGATACATAACCTGTAATTGCTCCCAACGAGCTGATTGGTACCTTGCATGGCAGCCTTTCACCGCTGGTGTGTGTGAAATGGGTGAATGAGAGGCATCAATTTTAAAGCGCTTTGGATAAAAGCGCTATATAAATGTAGTCCATTTACCATCCATTTACCATAAGAATGTAACCGTTTTGCCTGTATTAAAGATAATGGCTGCACACCACAGTTGAAGTTACAGTATGTTAAGGAAAATCCCAACTGAGTGTGTAAGGTTTTACTGGATTACATGTGACATCAGGAGTGATTCTACCTCTGCCATGACTAGGCCCCATAGCAATGACGGGGATTATTTAACCCGGCAAAAGCAATCTCATTGGATAAACTTCATTTGCAATGAAGACAGCATTGATTGGACTTTTCCTGGCCATAGTTACTGTTTTTCTTGCCCAATCAGTGTTTTCTTCAAAGCAAATGAATGGTGTCCAATGAGATTGCTTCACAGGTTCTTGAAACCCTTGTCATCACTACAAGGTGTGGTCATGGCAGGGAAATCCCTGTATAAAGGTACAAATGTTTCAGACTATTACAAATAATACCTATAATAACACTGAGAATTCAACTGGATTATATTTAATCCCTGTATAAAAGTCTAAATGTTGGTGGGGCTCTATATAATTTCTGTATAGGTGTGAAGTTTTGATAGAATTACATCTTAAATCAATATCAAATGGTGCAAATGTAATTGGATTACAAGTAATTTCCATATAGAGGTGTTGAAATAGGGTTGGAACGTGCATAATCCCAGTTTAAGAGAGTACAAACTTTGCAGAACTACATGTATAATGACTGTATAAAAATGTGCAAAATGGGGCAGGATTACATGTAAGTGAGTACGTTCCTCTGGATTTCGGACGATGGGAAGCTCTGGTTACCTCTCGTCCGCCGTGTCCACGGCCCGGCCGTCCTTCTCCCAGCTGATGACGGGCTCGGGGAGGCCGTGGATCTGGCACTGGAAGCGGCACACGCCGGCCTCCTCCGCCCGCACCGACTGCGGCTGCACGTGGAACTCCGCCATGGCTGAGAGAGAGAGGGAGAGAGAGAGAGGGAGAGAGAGAGAGAGAGAGAGAGAGAGAGAGAGAGAGAGAGAGAGAGAGAGAGGGGGAGAGAGGGAGAGAGAGAGAGAGAGAGAGAGAGAGAGAGAGAGAGAGAGAGAGAGAGAGAGAGAGAGAGAGGGAGAGAGGGAGAGAGAGAGAGAGAGAGAGGGAGAGAGAGAGAGAGAGAGGGAGAGGGAGAGAGGGACAGAGAGAGAGGGAGAGGAAGAGAGAGAGAGGGAGAGGGAGAGGAAGAGAGAGAGAGAGAGAGAGAGAGAGGGAGAGAGAGAGAGAGAGAGAGAGAGAGAGAGAGAGAGAGAGGGGGAGAGAGGGAGAGAGAGAGAGA
>NC_049205.1:37462892-37472892 GCF_013347855.1 Anguilla anguilla
GCAGGATAGCGTGTATCTGCTCTCACAGAAATGAAGGCAGTCAGTGACTCGTGACCCGGGGGGGGGGGGGGGGGGGGGCGTCCGACACAAACGTGGATAGCGCCGGGCCGGTCTCTCTCTCTCTGAGCTCTCCCACCACCCTCAAGACAAGTGCTCTTATTTAAATGCCAGCCGTAATTAACTCGGACCGAGCAGGACTTATCTCGAACGGTCTTAGCATAACAAAAAGGCGTAAAAAAAAAAAGCTCCTTGTTGTAGCCTCTCTTTGCCTCGTCCGTCTGACACGTTTACTTAAGCGGAGCTTGAGCTACAGTTACGCAAAACAAAAAAAAAAGTTGCTTTAAAAACAACAGAAAGAAAAAAAAAGTTGCTTTAAACAACAGAAAGAAAAAAAAAAGTTGCTTTAAACAACAGAAAGAAAAAAAGTTGCTTTAAACAACAGAAAGAAAAAAAAAAGTTGCTTTAAACAACAGAAAGAAAAAAAGTTGCTTTAAACAACAGAAAGAAAGAAACAGCTCTGCTTCTGGAGCTGTTGTATTCAGCAGATTTCTTCTGAGGAGCGCTGTTCGTTCGCTCAAAAGGTCCGGGCGGGGAACGGCAAATCCCCCCGACGGGGCGTTTGCGTCCTTACGCAGGCGCTGAGCAACCAACGAAGAACAAAATCGCCCGGCGACATTCTAGCCCGGGTCGTTTCGTTTCGAGCGTAAAATGTCAAAAAAGGCGACGAAACGTGGTTTGAAATTCTAGCCGCTACACAAAAGCGCAGTCTGTGGAATATATCAAGTTTATAGGAAAAAAAAAACGGGGAACGAAAGCTCCATATCTGCCGTGACACCTATGAAACGGCTTGCCTGACATGGGTGACGGTGTTATGTGTACGTAGCTGGAAACACACGGCGATAGGAGCATTTCGTATCCTCGGAGCGAGCGGCCGACCTCCGCGCTCCGCTACAGCGCGGCGCGCGCACCCCGCTTCCGCGCGGTCACAGGTGAGCCGTCAGCGGAGACGTCCCCCATGCCCCCCCCCCCATCCATCGGTAACACATCATTAGCGGTGACAATTACGCTAAACCGCTAGCCCGGTCCCAATTAGCATTAGCCCGCTCGCGCAATTAGCCCGCGGTTCCTCCGGCGGCCCCCCCCACCCCCCCCACCCGATTCCAGGCAGGGGAAGAGGATACGCGCTCCTTCGTATCCAGGTAACGGAGAGAAGAGAGAGAGAGAAGGACGCGGGGAAAAGATGAGGGTGGCGGCGCAGATGGACGAATCGCCCGTCCGCCGCTCTCCTTTCTCCTTTCCCTCTCTCTCTCCTTTCGCCTTCCTCCCGCGACGCTCTCCATCGCTTAGGCCTCCCCGCGAAACCCGTCCAGCAAAATCCCAGAGCGGCGAACGTAAACGGCGAGGACCGCCACCGCGCGCCGAACGGTACGCGCCAGCTTTTACGAACGTACGCACGTTCATGCACACGTGCAACAGATGCAAATGTTTGGGCACACACACACACACACACACACACACACACACCGCAGGTCGATCACATGAAAGTTAATGTGCCGGCAACAGTGTTTTGTTTTGCCCTCCCGGTCCCCGCAGACCCGGTTTTATATTCGTTTTTTTATCGTTCCGCGCAGAGCGTCGTTCCGCCAAGTGTTGGGAAACACAACACTCGCACGTTATTATAAACTGCCTGCTCCCAGGCAGGCCCTGCAGTGTAAATGAAGCTTATTTAATTACGTGGAAAAGGGGGGCGGGTGTGGGGGGGGTGGAGGGGGGTGGGGGGGTGGGGGGGCGACGGAGCCGTGGCTTACGAGCGCAGAACGAGCGCCGCTAGGACTCGGCCGCTCTCCGACGCGACGGCGAGCCACCGACGACGAGAGCCGGGACGAAACCGAGGAAACCGGAAAGTTCCGACAGCCCCAATCCCCCAACCCCCCCATCCCCCGGCTAACGGAAAGCAGGTAATGCCTTCACACCTGCCGCGGGGGCCGTCCGTCCCGCCCTGACGGGATTCGCGAACGGCAAAGTGGGTCAGAGTCTTTATTTAATCGAGGATAGGAGAAATCGGCTTTTCCCGGCTTCCCGGAGCGTCCTGGGGGAGCCTTCGTTCGTTTGCGGGGAAGACGGCGTCGGCGGCTAACGGAACGGCGCGCGAACCGATGAGCGTCGGACGCGTGTCGCCTCCGAATCGACTCGCGCGGGAACGCGGGGGGCGGGGGCCAGCGGCGATTTAGCTAAACGCCCCGCTCGAAAATTCAGAGCGTTTGCGGGACGATGTACATACAGACGGGTCGCGGGCGCGTCGATGTGTTTTCGCGGACGCTTCAAGGCTCTCCGCTCGCACGCAGGTGATCGATGCTTCCTTCTCGCGGGGCGAGAGCCATCGAGATGACGGAGTCGACGCGGGCAGGGCTCGGACGGGACATTCCTCACGACGTCAGGCCGAAGCGTAGCGTAGCGTAGCGTAGCGTAGCGCAGCGACGGAGGCTCCGCTGAATCAGCCACGCGTGTCTCCGAGTTATTATTTCTAAACCCCACCCCCCCTCCCCCTCCTCCCCCGCCTCCCCTGCCCATTGGCCCGCCTTCGCGCGTGACATCACTTTGCTGCCGTCGCCTCCCCCACGGGGAGCGAGCCGTTCGTCTCATGGCGAAGCGCGCATAATGGAAGCGGCGGCTATAAATAATGCATGGCGCTATTTCGGCGTGAAGAGTCACCCTTCAGCGGGCTTTAAATAGGCGCGCCGAGATGCGCTTTTTCTGCGAAGCGACCCCCGAAGATGGCTTTAAAAAAAAAAAAAAAAAAAAACGCGCGCACAGATGTTCCGCTCCCAGCGCGCCGCTGAACGCGCGGAGGTGAATCCGTGAGGCTCTCCGCGTCGCCCGCACCCCACCCCCCCCCCCCGTAACCCCCCCCACCGGGTGGTATACGCCACGCGACGGCCATGTGCCCTCTGGAGGATCCCAGCGGTAAGAGACGCGCCGCGGCTAGCGTGCCGCTCGTGGGTCGGAGTGTAGCACAGTGGGTAAGGATCTGGGCATGTAACCGAAAGGTCGCAGGTTCGATTCCCGGGTAAGGACACTGCCGTTGTACCCTTGAGCAAGGTACTTAACCTGCATTGCTTCAGTATATATCCAGCTGTATAAATGGATACAATGTAAAGTGCTATGTAAAAGTTGTGTAAGTCACTCTGGATAAGAGCGTCTGCTAAATGCCTGTAATGTAATGCAATGTAATGTAATGTAATGTAATGTAATGCTCGTCTGGAGACTGTCCGACGGTCCGACCGCGCCGATCCAAGGGGTACGCGCCACGACGAGCCCGCGAGCGCCCGCCGGTACCACAGACAAACGCGCGTAAAGTCCTCCAGAGACCATCCGATGGTCTGACCGCGCTGTTCCGAGGGGTGCGCGCCACCACGAGCCTGCAACCATGCTCCGGCACCCCAAACTGAGCCACGTGGAGGGAGGAGAGAGAGAGAGAGAGAGAGAGAGAGAGAGAGGCAGAGAGAGAGAGAGGCAGAGAGAGAGAGAGAGGCAGAGAGAGAGAGAGGCAGAGAGAGAGAGAGGCAGAGAGAGAGAGAGAGGCAGAGAGAGAGAGAGGCAGAGAGAGAGAGACCGCACGACCACCTCCCGACAGAAAGTTGCCGGCGGCGATTGAAAACACGCGACCGTTTCCCCCCGAAAAGGGCGTCGCCGCCGCTGGCACAATGGCGGTCTTTTTAAGACGCGGCCGGTGGAAATCCCCAAAAGATTCGCTCGTGTGAATGAGCGCATTGAGCGTCTCCCCCCCCTCCCCCTCCCCCCCCGAGCCCCGCGGTCTCCACGTACGCCCCCCCCTCTCTCATAGCTGCGTGCGTGCACTCGCCTCCGAAAGGTCAGGGGTCAAGCATCGCCGAGCGTGTTTTTTATCACACGACAAAGCGGCTTCTTAATGTTATTTTTATCGTCGAATTACGCGACAGCGCGGCGCTGGCGGCAGGCAAGTCGGTGTCAAACCCGCCGTTTTTAAACAGCGTGGAAAACGGTCGCCTCGTCGGGACGCGGTGGGAGCCGAGGGGCCCGCTTCGCCGTTTATATCGTAAACAGGAACCCGCGGCTAAAGGCTGGCTAAACGCACTTGACTGGGAAGCGGAGGAGGCGGCGGCCGAGGTTGTTAGCGGGCGAGCATAATGGCCATTTTAAGATGAAGTGGACATGGAGAGGGTTGTGAGAAGACACTCCAAGTCGTCTTCCTGTTGTGGTGGAACTGGGCGTACCCCCCTGATGCCCCCCCACCCCTCCGATTCAAACCCAGAACAAAGACGCCGGTGTCTCTGTCTTCTATTACACTACCCCAGGCCTTGGCAAGAGGAGGGAGGGAGGGAGGGAGGGAGGGGGGTTGGGGGGGGGAGGGCAACCCTCTCCTCTCTTTCGCATACATTTCAGCATGCAATCTTAATTGCAAAGAGGCCTTTTCAGAAACAACAGATGCTGGAAATTAAGAGATTATTTAAATGACTGCAGGAATAAGGGCAGGGGAGGGGCAGAGAGGGGGAGGGGGGAAAGAGAGAGGGAGCGAGGGGGAGAGAGAGACACATAGCAGGAGGCTGCATAGTATTTGAAATTAATTAACAGGCTTTTTTTTTCTTTTTTACATTGTGGCCATAGTAGATATTTTGTCCCGTGTAAAAAAAGAAAAAAACCTTGTGGGCGAAGGAGGTGTCACATAACAGAGACAAACCTGAAAACGTGTGAGAAGGAAAGAGTCAGAAAGAGGGCGAGAGAGAAGAGAGCAAGAAGAAAGAGAGAAAGAAGGGGGAGTAAGAGAGAGAGAGAGAGAGAGAGAGAGAGAGAGAGGGGCTTTTGTTTGTTTTAATGATTGGCTTCCAAAGAGCTGGGTGCTCATTAAAGCACTTCAAAAAGCGGTATTCATAATTAGGGAAACTCCGTACGAATGGTGGAAAGTGACATCCGACGGTGCCAGTTTCCTCCTTTCCTGATGCCCCGCCTCTCGGAGCGACGGGATCCCAGGAGCCCCTTCCCAGCGCTCCCGGACATCCAGAGCGGAACCCGAAACGCTCAGAAACAAGGCCGCCTGCCTTTCGCTCAATTAAAACCGATCCCTCGCTTTTTCCCTCTCCACGGCCTCCACTGCGCCACCGTACCCTCCGGAGAGGGGGAGGGGGGGGGGGGGGGGGTAGGGCGGGGGGGGGGGGGGGGGAGGGGGGAGGGGGGGGGTATTCAGTACGTCCCACCGTTCCGCCCGGAGACGGAACATCTTGTTTGCGTTCCTCGGTTTGTAAGGTTCACGCTCAGGTTCTTTATTAAAAAGGGGTGCCGCCGTGGTAAAAAAAAAAGAAAGAAAAAAGAAAAAGAAAGAGAGAAGCCGGCTGGCGAAACTCCTGTTACGATCTCGCAGGGGGACGCGAAGCCTCAAAGCCAGCCTTGGCCGCAAACTCGAAAAATAAAGTTTCACGCAGAAAAAAACAAAGCCGCCCGGGTGCTTTGCGCTTCCGGTAATTGCGCTCGGACCGGATCTGCATAAGATCAAACGCGTTCAAACAACGGGGAACTCGGCGGAGATGAAAGCGTCCCCGGTTGCACCTCCTCCGCGGTTCTCCGGCGCGGTCCGCCGAGCCTCGTGACAAAGATCGCTGGGGCTCCATAATGTAGATGTGCCTGTGATGTGTCTTATCCGGAGCATCCAACGCAGCCTACGTTCCTTATTGTTATACAGAATCCATTACATGTACATTACAGGCTTTTAGCAGACGCTCTCATCCAGAGCAACGTACACAACGTATTTACAATGCATCCATTTATACAGCTGGATACATTCTGAAGCAATGCAGGCGAAGTACCTTGGCTCAAGGGTACAATGACAGTATCCGACCCTCGGAATCGAACCTGTGACCTTTAGGTTACACGACCTTACCCATCATACTACATTGCCACCCTTACAATATGTTTATGTAGCTGGATGTTTATTGAAGCAATGCCGGTTCAGGTTCGAAAGCTTGCTCAAAGGCACAAAATGGCAGTGCCTCACCTGGGCCTTGAACCTACAACCTCAGAGCTAGAAGCTCAGTCCCCTAAACGTTACGCCACACCGCTGCCATCGCGCACTCCGTTTTAAAGACAGTTACACGCCTCCAGGACGCCGGGACCCTCCGTTTTCCCCAGTTCCGCTGCGAATTTGGAATCCTCCACCTCGATCCCTACTTAACCTTCCCACTGCACGCCCCGTGAGATAACCCAACGCCCCCCCCCCCCCCACCCCCAGAACCTCCCGCGGAAAGACCCCCTCGTTAAACGCTTCGCTCGGCGGTCGGCCCGGACGCGGCGTCGGTCCAGCCGAGCCAGAACGGCGTCCCCGGCTCGTTATCCGTAACGGCTCCACCCCCCCCCCTTCCAGCCCCCCCCCCCTTTCCTGGAAGAGCGAGGGGGCCGCGGAGAGCTGACGGGCTCCTCTCGCCGGGCGTGGCCGGAGCGCGGCGGCAGCGGTGTGGGGGGCGAGCGCGGAGCGCGGAGAGGGGAGAGCGGAGAGCGCAGCCATTACGGCTGGAGAGAGAGAGCGCTCGCTCACGCACCGAGATGAAACGCCGCCATTCGCCATTCACCACCACCTCCAGGGAGGAGCGGGGGGGAGGGGGGAGGGGGGGAGAGGGACAGAGAGAGAGAGTGAGAGTGAGGGAGAGAGAGAGAGAGAGGGGGAGAGGGAGAGAGTGAGGGAGACAGGAAGAGAGAGAGAGAGAGAAAGAGAGAGAGAGAGAGAGAGAGAGAGAGCACGTAACCAGAGTGAAGGGGAGGTAGAAGAAGGAGAGGGACATGGGGTGAAAGGAGATGTAGGGTGAGAACAGGAGGAAGGCAGCGTGTGAGAAAAAAAGAGAGCAAAAGGACAGAGAGAGAAAGAGAGAGAGGGAGGGTAGAGGGAGAAAGGGGGAGAAGGAGCAGAGAGGAGGGGAAAAAGCAGGGAGTGCGGAAGAGGGAGATGTTGAGGGAACGAGAGGACGGAAGCTTTTTTATAGGCACAAAAATATGAGTTTATGTTCTCTGTGCACCACCAAGCCTTCATCTGGCGAGAAATAAATCACTCGCACCGTTATCTTAAAAAAATGTGCTAAACATTAAACACGATGTAATGAAAATGAAACGGAACACGATCAGCATTTTTAAGACTCCAGTGGGCTATCATTTACGCCCTTCCTTTTGAGGCGGCCCATAGCATAAATGCAATAAATAGAATAAACCTCTAAAAGCTGAAGCACATTAAATCTGAGCATTTGAGAGAAGTGTGGAGTCTCGGTGCAGCATTTAGCATAATACACACAGCTTAGTGTGCTGTTTCCTGTATTCTGATGTGTGTGTGTGTGTGTTAGCGGGCGTGTCCACGCGGCGTGTCCTAAAACGCCGCGTGACCGTCGACGCGGATGTGTCCGCACGCGCTCGTTCCGCGCGAGCGCGGTTCCTCCCGCTCCCTCCCACAACAAAGCCAGCCGCTAACGTCCGTCCCCCCATCACCCCCCCCCCATCCCCCCCATCCCCGCACCTTCAGAAGCCATCTCTGCTTAATTATTATCATTATTATTGTAATTTTTTTTCTTTCTCCCTCTCAACCCCTCCAGTCTCCGCTGCCGCCATCTACCCCCGTAAAGGCTGTCATTTATTCTGGGGGGGGGGGGTGGGGGGTGGGGGCTATACAGTGGCACGGCTAATGTACCCTAAAATAGATTTCCCAACCCTTTCATGCTATCTTGTCCTCCAAATGGAAAATAATTTCAGGAGCTGATTGTTGACCGTACGGGCGACCATTATCCAGTTCGCCCAGGGCCACACGTCTAATTACGTGGGCCGGGAGAACGTGACACGACCGGCCTCTTCGGGATCTAACCGACGCCTGCCGCGCCCCCCCCTCTCCCATCGGCGGGTGAGGGCGGGACCCCTTCGGCCGCTCGCCTCTCCGCCCAACGGAGGGGGGAGCGATTAAAAAAAAAAAAATTAAAAAAAACGCGTCATTTTCATCCCCCGTTCTTCCGCGGGGGGAGCCTGACAAACGCGGAAACGTTAAAGGGGGACATCTGCAGGGGCGGCGTTCCATTTAAATTCAAATGTAAGCGCCGTTACGTTTCTTCCTCTTTTTATTTCTCTCCCTCTTTCATTCCCCTCCCCTCCCCCTTCCCCCCCTCTCCTCCCCCCCCCCCCCTCCCCGTTTGTCACGGGGAGAAATTGAAGGCGCGCTCTCCGCGTGCGATAAAAACCGTCTCCTATTTTGAATAACAAAGTGGAGACGGACATTCGTCGTCGCAGATCTCTCCCCCGGGGGGGGGCGAAGGCCCGCGTTACTTCCAGTCCATTAGGGCGCCGCTGTCGAAATCCATCGGCGGGGGCGGGAAAGCGTTCGAAGCTCTTTATCCGCCGCGCGGTGAAATTCTTCGCTCGTTGCCCGACGCCCGACGTCGAAGACCGCGAAAATGACCGAGCCCCCCCCCCCCCCCCCCCCCCGGGCACGACGTCGCTAATGGATACCGAACGGGCCGACGTGCTAAAGTAGCGGACGTTAGCGGACGTTAGCGGGCGGACGCGGCCTCTCGGTGACCCCGGGGGGGGCCGAGGCGGTGAACTTGACCGCGGCTTTCAGACGGGGCGAGAGGGAGAGAGAGAGAAAGAGGGGCAGAGAGAGAGGGAGAGAGAGAGCGACTGCGAATGGGAGGTGACGGATAGCCTCACATCTGGCAGCCCCCGGTGCGCCCCCCCCCCCCTCTCTCTGAATAGGGCCCGGGCGGGGCGGGGCGGGGCAGGGGCGGGGTGGGCAGGGGCGGAGCCGGCCGCGGTGCGCTCCACTGCACTCTCGGGAGCGACGGCCATTGGGAAGCAGGGGGACGTGGCGGCGTAAATCACACACAAAAGACGCCGTTCGGGCCTGGGGTCCCCCGAGTGCCGGGGGGGGGGGGACCGGCGCGCACCCCAGAGAGTGACAGCGGGGTCACGGTGGGAATAGCGCCATGTGTCACTGTCACTGTCGGGGGGGGGGGGGGGGGGTGGTGGTGGGGGGGGGGGAGGGGGGTGAGGATGGAAATGCGGATTCTTCGCCTCCAGTGAGCACGAAGACGCCGTACAGGCCGCATCACGCTCGCTCTCCCGACCGTCTGTCTGCGACCGCCGCTCCTGCCGACCGTGGCCTCCGCTCCGGGCGAATCGACGGCAGCGAACAGAAGCCGGCGCCGCCGCGTTAAATCCATCATAAATCTAACCTTAAAACGCCGCAGCTGGCAACCCAGGGAGACCAGATACTGAGGGGGGGTGTTTTTCAGACATGACCAGCAGAAATGAGCGTGGCGGTTTTACTGGTGATGGATGAGCCCACAATGCAGTGGGCTGAAAAAAACACACACGATTCCGGTTTGCGGTTCGGTGGCTCCGCCCCTCACTGCGCTACGCTAATATCGCCCCGCCCCTACGCAGACTAGACCCGCCTCCACACAACCTGGGAGGCACGGAAGAAGGACGCAGCGAGACGGACAGAATGCGCGAGGGGATGGCGGGAAGAAGAAGAAGAGGAGAGAGGGAAAGAAAGAGAGAGGGGGGTCGTTTCATTCTTTGCTCGGGTGACGGCGTGTCCGGCGCTACGCCATGCCCGCGGCTCGGCCCCCTCCACCGCGGCACCGCCCGCTGCCCAGTGCCCCGCCTCCTCGGCCCACCCAGAGCGCCGCGCTGGCTGCGTCAGGGAGAGCGCGCCAGGACGGGTTTGCCGGGCAGGCCGTTTGCGGGGGTGTTCCGTTTCCATCGGCGACAGCGGCGCTGTGACATCCTGCGCGTGTAATCAGTTACCCCGGGGGGTTCGCTTTTAACGTGCAAATAAATGAACAAATTACGTCCATTCGATACATGAGAGACAAAATGGAAAACTGATTATCAGAAGGCCACTGTATTATTATTATTATTAATATTATTATTATTATTATTGTTATTATTATTATGGTTTTTTAATTGGAAGGCCCTGGGTGCCCCTTTAGAGGGCTCCACA